>NW_019154152.1:9197511-9317465 GCF_002288905.1 Enhydra lutris kenyoni
TGAGAAAGGAATCCATCAAAATCCTTGAGGAGGACACAGGCAGCAACCTCTTCGACCTCAGCCACAGCAACATCTTCCTAGGAACATTGCCAAAGGCAAGGGAAGCCAGGGCAAAAATGAACTATTGGGATTTCATCAAGATCAAAAGCTTTTGCACAGCAAAGGAAACAGTTACCAGAGCCAAAAGACAACTGACAGAATGGGAGAAGGTATTTGCAAATGACATATCAGATAAAGGGCTAGTGTCCAAAATCTATAAAGAACTTAGCAAACTCAACACCCAAAGAACAAATAATCCAATCAAGAAATGGGCAGAGGTTCGGCTCAGGTCATGGTCCTAGTGTCCTGGGATCGAGACCCACATCGGGCTCTGTACTCTGCAGGGAGCCTGCTTCCACCTCTCTCTATCTGTCTGCTTCTCTGCCTACTTGTGATCTCTGTCTGTCAAATAAATAAATAAAATCTTTAAAAAAAAAAAAATCCCAGTTCTTGGTTAAAAAAAAAAAAAAAAGAAATGGGCAGAGGACATGAACAGACATTTCTGCAAAGAAGACATCCAGGTGGCCAACAGACACATGAAAAAGTGCTCCATACACTCGGCATCAGGGAAATACAAATCAAAACCACAATGAGATATCACCTCACACCAGAGAGAATGGCTAAAATGAACAAGTCAGGAAATGACAGATGCTGGCAAGGATGCGGAGAAAGGGGAACCCTCCTACACTGTTGGTGGGAATGCAAGCTGGTGCAACCACTCCGGAAGACAGCATGGAGGTTCCTCAAAATGTTGAAAATAGAGCTACCCTATGACCCAGCAATTGCACTACTGGCTATTTACCCTAAAGATAGAATCGTAGTGATCCGAAGGGGCACGTGCACCCGAATGTTTATGGCAGCAATGTCTACAATAGCCAAACTATGGAAAGAACTTAGATGTCCATCAACAGATGAATGGATAAAGAAGAGGTGGTATATATACACAATGGAATACTATGCAGCCATCAAAAGAAATGAAATCTTGCCATTTGTGACGACGTGGATGGAACTAGAGGGTATCATGCTCAGAGAAATAAGTCAATCGGAGAAGGACAATTATCATATGATCTCCCTGATATAAGGAAGTGGAGATGCAACATGGGGGTTTAAGGGGGTAGGAGAAGAATAAATGAAACAAGATGGGATTGGGAGGGAGACAAACCATAAGTGACTCTTAATCTCACAAAAAACTGAGGGGTTGCTGGGGAGAGGGGGGGTTGGGAGAAGGGGGGGTGGGGTTATGGACATTGGGGAAGGTATGTGCTATGGTGAGTGCTGTGAAGTGTGTAAACCTGGCCATTCACAGACCTGTACCCCTGAG
This sequence comes from Enhydra lutris kenyoni, assembly GCF_002288905.1. Classification (NCBI taxonomy): domain Eukaryota; kingdom Metazoa; phylum Chordata; class Mammalia; order Carnivora; family Mustelidae; genus Enhydra; species Enhydra lutris. The sequence goes on from NW_019154152.1 coordinate 9,198,872, forward strand.
GATGAAAATATATTATATATTTATAAAAAAAAATCTCATTATATAAAATCTCATTTCCAAAGATGATTGTACATGTTGGAATCCACTAAATGTGTAATATGAGGATAAAAAGTTTTGCTCCTTTGATTGTTTTCCTGGTTTGAATGTCAAAAGTATTAAATGACTTTTACCCATTAAAAAAAAATGTATGTATGTGTGTATATATATGTATATGTATATATACATATATATGTTTCCATTTTTATATGTATGTATATATATACCTATATGTGTTTCCTTGTTTATATATATGCATATATATTTATTATATATATGTTCACTATATATGTATATATATAGTGAAATTGAAATGAAAGTGTATTTCCTAGATCCTTGGAATCTTGAATAAGTACCTTGGATTAAAATATATGATGTAGTCACTTGGATTTCAGCAAGTTAATCTATTTTAGGAGTTAAAAAACCCTGTGATATTAGAAATTCTTGTTTGCTTGTCCCACACTAACTGTATAAAACTATCTTGTGTAACTATTGGTTTTTGACTGGTAAATGGAATTATTTTAGTACCTTATTTATTGGGTTGATGGTTAAATGAAATATGCTATAGGATGTATTTGGCATTAAAATATAAATTTTATTTTGATGATGGTAATTTTTAGGAACAGATACACTAAAGAACGCAGTAGACCTAATTGAACCTAGCCAGGATGTCCGGTTGTTACAGCATTATTTGTAGAGATGACTATGTTTTCTCTATTGAACATCCTTGATATTGTTTTTGGGATTCAATTGACCTCATAGGTAGACATAAATTTCTTAACTCTATTCCATATGATTTATCAGTGACTTGGCAATATGAGTCCCTTCATGACTGTAACTTTCTTAAAATCAAAGATGGACAGGAAATTGAGGTAATTGGTTTTACTACTAAATCAATTACTACTAAGTCAATTTTCTATTAAAAACATGGATTGCCAGATTGGCATATGCTTCATAACGAATACATATTAATTTTTCTGAGAAAAAATTTGAATGATGATCCTTTAAAGATTATTCATTAACTTACCCCCAAAACCCAAAAATTCAGAAAAAAAGGAAAACATATAGTTATTGATCTATTTGTGAAAGTACTTCATGATATTACAATAAAGTGGAAAACAGTTGTTTATCCATTCTGAAGCAAAAGAAAGGTCAGAACCATCATTCAAAATAAGTTCAACATGAACAGAAATTTAGAGTATGACATGCCAAATCAGGAACAGAATCAGGATATGTGCTGAAAATATTGTTATACGAGTTGGAATAATAAAATTGATACCACAGTTATTTTGAGAGGATATTATTCCCAGCAATAATGTATAGTTTAGGGGACTCAGGATAGAAGATTGGAGGACAACAAAATTTAAATAAAATCAGTAGAAGAAGAGGAGGGAAACAAAACGATAAGCTAGTTTAAACTATTCCTTAGTGACTCAAAACTTGGCTAATGATTGGTTAACATGTGCCAATCTAACCTCTGAATGAATTCTATTCAACATGAATCTGTACCATCGTATCTGTCTCCTTCACAGACGAACTTCTAGAAAGAGCATCTAAGGTCCTCTTTTTATCTCTATCTCTTCTCCCCAATATCTATTGTGAATGCCTCCTCCATCCTACTGAAAGGATTCATCCTAAATTTGCCAGCATCTCCATTACTGTAAGTCCCTCTTAAGTTAGCAGAGAAAGTCTAGAAACCAGGTGAATCATGTCAAGGAGAAAGGTACCATGTGCATAAGTATTTCTTAGAATTCATTTGTTCTAATGATAAAAGACATATGAATTCTTCCTATATTCCTAAAAGTTTGAAAGCATATTTATCTTCTTTTTCCTTGCATTAAGAGCAGATGACATGATTTCTCCACATCTATGAGGCATAAAATACCTGCATTCTGAGGGAAAAGTGGAAGAAAAGAGGAAGAAAGGTATAAAAAGGAGGAATGGAGAGAAATTTCACCAGATGGTCAACAACTGGCTCAGGATTCTGCATGGTAGAATTAACTAACTAACTAACTAATTAACTAATTAATTAATTTTACTTAAATTCAATTAGCCCACTTATAGTACATCATTAATCAGGTGTGGTATTCAATAATTAATCAGTTGTGTATAACAAGAAGTGCTCATCATATCATGTGCCCTCCTCAATGCCCATCACCAAGTTACCCCATCCTCTAACCCTACTCCCCTCTATCAACCCTCAGTTTTTTTTTAAATTTTTTATTTCTTTTCAGCGTAACAGTATTCATTGTTTTTGCACCACACCCAGTGTTCCATGCAATCCGTGCCCTCTCTAATGCCCACCACCTGGTTCCCCCAACCTCCCACCCACCTCCCCTTCAAAACACTCAGATTGTTTTTCAGGGTCCATAGTCTCTCATGGTTCACCTCCCCTTCCAATTTCCCTCAACTCCCTTCTCCTCTCCATCTCCCCTTGTCCTCCATGCTATTTGTTATGCTCCACAAATAAGTGAAACCATATGATAATTGACTCTCTCCGCTTGACTTATTTCACTCAGCATAATCTCTTCCAGTCCTGTCCATGTTGCTACAAAAGTTGGGTATTCATCCTTTCTGATGGAGGCATACCCTCAGTTTATTTCTTATGATTAAGGGTCTCCCCTGGTTTTTTCCCTTCCTGATGACTTCCCATTCCATTTTCCCTCCTTTCCTCTATGATTGTCTCTGCTGTTTCTTATATTCTACATAGAGTGAAACCACATGATACTTGTCTTTCATTGATTGAGTTATTTTGCTCATCATATACCCTCCAGTTCCACCTACCTCGATAGAAGGAACACACTCCAATATCATAAAAGCCATCTATGGAAGTCCCACAGCAAACATCATTCTGAGTGGGCAAAAACTGAGACCTTTTCCCCTAAAGCCAGGAACTGGATGGAGTGCCAACTCTCACCACTGTTGTTCAACATAGTTCTAGAAACCTTGCCTCAGCAATCAGACAACAAAAAGAGGTTAAAAAAAATTCAAATTGATAAAGAAGTCAAATGCTCATTCTTCTCAGATGACAGGATACTTTATGTGGAAAACCCAAAAGACTCCACCCCCAAATTGCTAGAACTCATACAGGAATTCAACAATGTGGCAGGATATGAAATCAATACACAGAAATCAGTTTCATTTCATACATTAACAATGAGACAGAAAAAAGAGAAATGAAAGAACCAACCCCATTTACAACTGCACCCCAAATCATAAGATACCTAGGAATAAACCTAACCAAAGGAGTAAAGGATCTATACTCTAAAAACTACAGAACAATTTGAAAGAATTGAGGAAGACAAAGAAATGGAAAAACATTCCATGTTCATGGATTGGAAAAATAAATATTGTTAAAATGTCTATACTACCCAAAGCAATCTACACAATCAATGTTATCCCTAACAAAATACAATCCACTTTTTTTTCACAAAGCTGGACAAATAATTCTAAAATTAGTATGGTAGGATTTGGAAATGTACATCATAATTGGTCATTGTGAGAATAACATTAAATTTACAAAAATAGCTTCAATAGAATAAAAATCTCAGGATTAAGACTGCAAGAGAAGGAGAGTAAATGTGTGATAAAAAGATATTGTGGATACAGACTTTTCTTTCCAGAAGTGCCTTAGTGAACAAAGGGTCCTAAGAACATTTATAGAATTCATGGCATAGGAACATGCCCACATCTAAGTGTTCTTTAGAAGTTATTCCAAATGAGGATGGCAGAAAAGGAACTGAACTCATAAAAATACAACTTGTGTGTATTAGTTTCTCTACATTTACCCTGTGGGAGAAGAGAAAAGAGAAGATTAGTGCAATTCTGCAAGTTATAGAAATGATTTCAGAGACATTAGCTGTGGATGGACCCAAAAGGGTATCATTCTGAGCTGCTGGGAGCCTCCTGGACTGGCCTAGTGGTGAGGAAATCCCTCAGGTCATTCACTGGGGAATATTTTAATTGGTAGTCAATGGTTTTCTTCTACAATTCAAGCTCAATAAATTTATGTGGCTGCCTCAAAATGATATAGACCTTGCTATGGGTTTTGTTGGAAGATGAATCCACCAACATGATCTCAGAAAGACTAACAGGATAGGGTCAAATTTGTTTTGTAGGGACAGAAGAAAAGCAGGAAAGGCTATTGCAGAGTTGTCCATATATTGGATTTGGCCCGAGCAGCAAATGGATCAGAGTTCATGACTTTCACACAGGCTATTACTTAGGGTGTAGACAGAAGAAGAGGCACTGCCCAGTACATGATACCAGGGAATGAGACCAGAATCTTGGGAGGAAGAAAGATGGCTGAGAGGTAAGCAATGAGGAATAGGGCTATGAAGACTGATGGTTGTCTTCAGGTGTCAGGTAAAAGCAGAACTGGTTCCCAACAACAAAGGGTGAGGAAGTCTCACTATCCCCAGATTTACCTCATAATGCTTCACTTACTTCTCCAGTGATTACCACCCCTTCTCACCTGCCCTGTATTCACTTACATCCTCTCCCTTGCCTTCCCACCATCCGTATCTGTCATGTAATTCTCCCATGGCAGCTCCTGTCTCTTGAATAAGTCAGACAATGGGGTTGCTACTGAAGGATCTCTATTCAGCATATGGTTAAGTGATCACGAACTTGCTGACATATAGCAACTGTGTTGGAGAGTCTCGGAAAGAATGACATAACCGAACCCTGTTTGTTTGGGTTTTTTTTTTTTTGAAGGACAACAAGTATTTTTCTATTGTATGACCTGAGAATGTCATGATTCTAGATATGCAATTTTTTAAACAATGATCTTTATCATAGAAGAACTCTGATATGGGGACTAAGAGCCCAAGTCTTTTGAAAATTCAGTCATCAGTGAATTGTGCTAATCAAATTATCATTAATGGCTCTACAGCCTTTTCCTGAATCATTTCTGGTGTCCCAAAGTCTGCCCTCTGTGTTCCTTTTCTTCTTCTAGATTGGATTCCCTTCTAAGGAACCTATCTTTCACCTCTTTATTTTCTATTCATTTTTCATGCTTGAGCTCCACAATGATGAAAGCATTAAGTAATATGAATATGAATATTACTTACTGAGAATCAATAGGCCTAAATGTACCCACATTTTGATATTGGTAAATGAAAACACTTTAAATCCTAGAAACTAACCTCTATTCTGGCTAAGTTACCCATTTGCTTATGTTCTTTAGTATGCAAGAATGAGTCCTCTTGACTCTACATTTTTGCTCAGGATTTCCTTGCCTCCTAGATATTTCTTACTTATAGTTATTCTGAAATGGGTATTACAGAATTTCTGCTATTTTAAGTATACAACTCATTTTAGTGAATTCCATGTTAGTAATAGAGATAAAATAAAATATAGTTTTACTAGTGATATAAAACATGGCATGGAGGACATTAGGAGAAGGATGGGGAAAATGAAGGGGAGGCAATTGGAGGGGGAGACAAACCATAGGAAGGTATGACTATGGACTCCAAAAAACAAAATGAGGGTTTTAGAGGGGAGGAGGTGGGGGAAGGGTTAGCCCAGTGATGGGTATTAAAGAGGGCATGTATTGCATGGAGCACTGGGTGTTATATACAAATAATGAATCATGGAACACTGCATCAAAAACTAATGATGTACTGTATGGTGACCAACATAATATAACATAATAATAAAAAAATGAGAGCACTGACTTTGATGAACATTGAGTAATGTATGGAATTGTTGAGTCACTATATTGGACAACTGAAACTAATATAATACTATGACTATTACATTGGAATTAAAAATAAATTGAAGGGGTGCCTGGGTAGCTTGGTGGGTTAAGCCTCTGTCTTCAGCTCAGGTCATGATCTCAGGACCCTGTGATCAAGCCTATATCAGGCTCTCTGCTCAGCAGAGAGCCTGCTTCCCCCTCTCTCTCTACCTGCCTCTCTGCCTACTTATGATCTCTGTCTGTCAAATAAATAAATAAACAAAATCTTTTAAAAAATAAATAAATTGCCAAATGTTATCTCTAAAAAAATAATATGGAACTTTGATCCAGATTGTAAAAATTACAAGGATTTGAATCTTTTCTCAAGCTCTACCTCACATTCTTTTGAAAGGACATCCATTCATATGTAGATATAAAATGTATAGACAGATATAGATATCTAAGTATATTATGCACTTGGGTGGAGTTGTTTCTATCTCTCTTCTCTTTCATACAAGCCCTTGATAACAATATACTGGATAGAGTTTGACTATTTGCTGGTACAAACAGTTTCTGACTCAGACAGTGGGGGAAAAATAGAGTTCTAAGGATTACCTGCAATTTGGGATAGGGTGAGATTTATGAAAATCTGATTAATGGTCAATTTGCAAACAAAATAAACAAATATTATTATTTTGTCCACAGGTCCAGAAGGATGTATTGTGTCCACAGGTCCAGCAGTTGATTCCCTTACTCAGATGATCTGGTGGTTCTAATGCATTTGACCTGCTATACACCTAATCTCTTCTTGTGGACTAGTGCTTGGGGATGTCCTCCCTCAAAACAGTGATGTGCATCAATGATCAAGTCTTTTTTCCATCAATAATACAGGTGAAATGGATGATATGACCTTAGACTTTGGCCAGAATCAGAGAGACCCACTATGACGACTTTGGATTAAAGAAGGAGTAGAGAAGAAGAATAGAATACCATTGACTGAGATACTCCTTTCATTTGGTTCTGAAGACCCAAAAACATTATGTCCATCTCCAACATTACAGTCTTCCTGCCTTCTGTGTTGACCCTAATAGGGATCCCAGGCCTAGAGTCTGTGCAGTGCTGGATCGGGATTCCATTCTGTGCCATGTATCTCTTTGCTTTGATTGGAAATTCTGTGCTTCTGATCATCATCATTTCAGAGCATAGCCTCCATGAACCCATGTATATTTTCCTAGGCATGCTAGGAGTCACAGATATTGTACTTGGCACAAGCATTGTGCCCAAGATGCTTGGCATTTTCTGGTTTCATGTGCCAGAGATTTATTTTGACTCTTGTTTGCTTCAAATGGGACTCATCCACACGTTTGAGTGCATCGAGTCAGGCATCCTCCTGGCCATGGCTCTGGACCGTTATGTGGCCATCTGCTATCCACTAAGACATGGTGCCATCTTCACCCACCAGCTGGTCACACAAATAGGGGCTGTGGTAACACTTAGGGCTGCCATTCCAGCAACCCCATCTTTAGTCCTGATAAAGTGTCGGTTTCAGTTTTACCATACAACCATCATCTCCCATTCCTACTGTGAACATATGGCCATCGTGAAACTGGCTGCAGAAAATGTGCAGGTCAACAAAATCTATGGTCTGTTTGTGGCATTTGCTGTTGTGGGATTCGACCTCACCTTCATCACTTTGTCCTACATACAAATATTTATCACAGTTTTCCGTTTGCCTCAAAAGGAGGCTCGATGGAAAGCATTCAATACCTGCATCGCCCACATCTGTGTCTTCCTCCAGCTCTACCTCCTTGCCTTCTTCTCCTTCTTCACACATAGGTTCGGTGCTCATATTCCCCCTTATATCCATATCCTCTTTTCTAGCCTCTACTTGCTGGTCCCCCCATTTCTCAATCCTCTTGTATATGGTGCCAAGACCAAGCAGATCCGCATTCATGTGGTAAAGATGTTGTGTTCATAAAATCCAATGTGATTAATACCTGCAGTCTTTCCCTTTATACAATAGTAAGTAATTATCTCTCAAAATTAAATAAAACCGCAAAAATGCATGTTAATTATGATGTTTGAGTTTTCAATTTAATTCTTTTGTGAAATTTTCCTGCCTTTTAGATGGTTTTCACATCATAGTCCATGATACCTATTGGTCATAGGGTTTAGATCCTACTGGGAAATGAGAATGAGTAATGTAGAAACAACAAAATATATTAGTTCCTTTTTTCTTCATTTTTAATTATTGATTAAACTTTCTCCTTTAAGTATCCTTCTCCAGAAGGATTAACAAACACAAATCTCTCAATGAATTAAATGCACCCATGACTCATGGTTTGTGACTTTCCAGGTCAGTGAAAATAAATCATTGATTCTGTTTGTTTCTCGACCATCCCAATCATCTTCAAAAAAAGGAGAGGAAGTTTTTTTTTTTTTATTCTTATTCAAACAAACAAAAATCCCAAACAAAGAAGCAAAAACTATATGTATCTAATTAGACATAGTCTTCAAATTTCAACATTTATGGTGTCATTCAAGGCATTAAGATGCAAAAATCCTGAGCACTCTCGAGAGTTCTGCACTCTCACCATTACTTTATTAATTGATAAAATGTTATAAAAAACCTACAATATTATAAATGCTATAGTGAAGAATAGAAGCATAATGTTAAATTTGACACAGTGTTTCTGTTTTTGATTTTATAGCTACCATAGCTTTATATTTCCAGGAGAAAGTGAGAGACAGAGAGGAAAATGAGAGAAAAGTGGTAGAGGTACCAATAGAATGTGGGTTAGCAAAGAGAGTGAAGCACTGAAATTCAACTGAAGGTAGCAGTCTGTAGAGCTACTTTTATTTTCTTTGTCTTTTTAATAGGAGCCTGATTTTTCTTTTTTTAAATTTTAATTCCAGTTATTTAACATACAGTGTTATGTTACCTTCAGGTGTACAATATGGTATTCAACACTGTGAGCTCATCTCAGCAAGTATACTCCTTATTGCCTATCAGCTATTTCACCCATTCCCCCACACCCACCTCCCCTATGGTAACCATCAGTTTGTTCTCTGTTATTAAAAGTCTGTTTCCTGAATTACCTCTCTCCTATTTTTTCCCTTCACTTGTTTGTTTGGTTTCTTAAGCTCCACATATGAATGAACTCATATAGTACTTGTCTTTCTCTGCAAGGCATCTGATTCTTAAGGAAAGACAAATGAATGGCTAAGCAGGTAAGGCATTCGTGACAGGTAGATGATATTGGAGATTAAAGAGAGAATGTAAAGTGTAATGTACAATTTGTACAGATAAGACAAATACAAATAGCAAGAGTGATTGTGGACACCACGCCAACTTGTTGAACTTTATTCTGAAAGTTATCATGTGTCATGGGTGAGTTTTTACTATAAGAAAGGTGTGTGTGTGTGTGTGTGTGTATGTGTGTGTGTGTGTTTACCTACTTGGCATTTGGCAGTGTATCTTCTCAGTGGACATAAAACATTATGCTTTTTAATCACTCAAGACTATTGTATTAATGAATATATTGTGTTCTGTCTAAATTAATGGCTCGAGAACTTATGGTTTGTGGGTTATTCTTGAAAACCTCAGCTCATAGATCACCTTTTTAAAGATTATGGAAAATATTTGCATGTGTACAGCTCTCCATGCTTTGATTTATGACATTAAAACCAATGTATATGTAAAAATACTAGATTCTTGCATGTCATATGGGTGTGGGTACTCTGGCTTGTTTTATGGACTGGACTTTATCAGATGACTGCTGAAGATAATTACTCTATAAATGTAGAGGTTATCCTGAGGCATCTTTTGAGGCTGTTAAATGTCAGTATTGATTTAGATAGCATTAGATTGGATTACCAGTAATGGCTGCTTTCTTTGATAACAGTGTCTTTGAAATAAAAGAAACTAAAAGAAATCAGAGATTATTTCTTTTTTTCTTCTTCTCAATTTAAATTCAATTAAGTAACATATAATGTATTATTAATCTCTGGAGTTCAGTGATTCATCAATCTTATTTACATCACAATCAGTCTCATTACATCACATGACTTGTTTAATGTCCACCACCCAGTTACCCACCTCCCCACCCCCCACCACTCCAGGAACCCTGTTTTTTTCCTGTGATGAAGAGTCTCAGAGGTAATTTCTTAATGTTCTAGCAAGAGTTCAACAAACTTTTATGAAAAGGGCCAATTAAATAGCTTGGACCATGGGGGCAAAGAGGCAATTAAAGAGTATTTTTTAGGTATTTAGCTAAAAAGAGACAAAGCATATTTCCACAAAAATTTTGGTGAAATTCTATGTAATGATGTATCATTTATAATGGGCACTACTAATAATAATAAACACACTTGTTAGTTTTCTGTAATGAAAGTCTACCAATTAGAAAAATGTTCTAGGGGATAACATTCTGCTAAAGTGTGGCTGAAAGTTAGATTTTCTCTACCATCAAACTGATTGCAAAAATTCATCTGTAAAAACCATTCCTCTTAGCTACTGAGCTATACAAAAATAGGCAGCAGATCAGCTTTGCATAGTTCACTTTAATTCTAAGCTTATTTGTGGAATTTTGAAGTATGCCCCAAATCACTACTTCTGGCAGTTTTCCTGAAAATATGTATGATATAAGACCAACCTAGAGGCAGAATGTGAAAGTAGGAGATATTTCCACCATATTCAATTGTTACAATATTCCATAAAATATCTAGCTTAGAGTCTAGATTATTCAGTTATTTTTGGTTTTTAAATTACCAGCATCAGTTCCAAGTTAAGACTTAAAAATGGAAAAGAGGGGGAAAAAATTGATCTTTGTAAGAAGAAAAGGAAAACCAGGACTCTATCCTCCCATACATAGGCCAGGACAATTAGAGGATAAATTCTTAAACATAAAACTGCTTGAAAAATAAAAATACAAAGGTATTTTGTAAAAGGTAATTTTAATGATTTCTAGAAATTTCAAAATTAATCTTTAAGGGGATTGCATCAATTTCAACAATGACCAAAATAACTTGTTTGGCTGAATTTTCAAGAACACTGGTTATGGTTGACATTTTTAACTTCATAGCTGAAATATGATTTTCTTAACAATTAGCACTTAAAGAAGACTTACTGGCTTTTCCATTAGAATATCCTTTTATGAAGCACTTTACTGTTCCTTTGATCATGTCTGATATTTTTCATCTACCATTTAAAATCTGGGGAATAAATATTGAATTAATATTTTCAAGGACTTTTTCTTCAGGACTTCACAAGAGCCCTTGATTATGCCGCGGATATTTCCCAAGTAATCATTTCAGACAATGAAAGAGGTCTTTATTATGGTGAGTTTTGACACATCAGGTGTGGGAGTTGACTCTTGCTCCCAGAGTTGGCTTTCAGGTGAGGGAGTAATAATGCATTGATTCTTCTGGCTTTTTACGGTTCCTTATCTAAATATTCAATTTGGGAAGAATAACTTGCAACATTTGACTATCTCCTCCCTTCTCCTCTGTAGAGAACATCCCCTAAGCTGCAGGCCTCTTGAGTTGACCTTCCTGGAGTAGTTCCTACTCTAGGGTAGGGATGCCATTCTGACACTTGAGTAAATCAGCCACATTTGGGATTTAGTTAGCAGGTCCATTTGGCCTTCATAATGAAGTGTATACTTACATTTAAACAGTATAACATAGGGAGGCAAACCATAAGAGAGACTCTTAACTATAGAGAACAAACTGAACATGGCTGGAGGAGAGGTCAGTGGGGGACAGGCTAAATGGGGGATGGGCATTAAGGAGAGCACTGAAGATGAGCACTGGGTGTTTTATGTAAGTGATGAATCATTAAATTTTACTCCTGAAACAAATATTATACTATATGTTAACTAACTAGAATTTAAATAAAAACTTGAAAGAAATGATGTTTTGTCTTCCATCTACTACTTCTATGTGTAGTTCCTAAAATTGTTGAGAACCTCTATTAGTCAGACTTGCAAGGGTTCTCTAATGAAAATTACAAAACATTGTTGAGAGAAAGCAAACAATAAAGAAATAGAAACCTATACCATGTTCTGGGATTGAAAATCTCAATATTGTTAATTTATTGTTAATTGTTAATCTCAATATTGTTAAGATGCTAATTCTTATAAATATATATATACATTTCAAGTTGTAGATCATAAGTTATATGGTATCTTGTGTTTAGCTTCTTCCATATAGTATGAGGTTTTTGAGGTTCATCCATGTTGTAGCATTAATCAGAAATTCACTTTTTTATGTTTGAGTGAAATTCCACTGCATGTACCCAAGTCTACTCTTGGTACCCGATAGCACAAAACTCTGGCCACACAAGCTTTTAAATGATCTGTCCCCTCTCTGTGTTGTAAGGACTCCCATCTTAATTCAGATATTCCACAAATAATATAATCATGGCCAGTCTCCTTTTATTTTGTATTTTCCATTTTTTATGTACACTTACTTCTTCTCACTTGATTGATTTTATCAATCATCATAGTAAAAACTATTCAACTTGGATTTTTTAAAAGATTTTATTTATTTATTTATTTGACAGACAGAGATTAAAAGTAGGCAGAGAGGCAGGCAGAGAGAGAGGGAGAAGCAGGCTCCCTGCTGAGTAAAGAGCCTGATGTGGGGCTCGATCCCAGGACCCTGGGATCATGACCTGAGCTGAAGGCAGAGGCTTTAACCCACTGAGCCACCCAGGCACCCCTCAACTTGGATTTTTAACTGTTATTTTAAAAGCTTAAGTGTTTTATTTCTGAGTTTCTCTGGATGACATGCAGAAATAAGAGCTTCTTCTAAAAATTTTATTTCTGTATTTTCTATTGCATTTCCTGGAAAGATAAAGCTCCATTAAAATGCTTACAAAGGTAATTATTTCTATTTTATATATAGGGAGAGTTAAGGAACTATATCTGCCAGAAATAAGGAGTTGTACTCTTTCTAAAACATCTTATTCCCCTAGAGTCCTAATGGGTTTTACCAAATAGTCTCTAACAAGATTTTTGTCCCTAACATATATAACATTATGAGTCTATGAGGTTTAAGCGTTTTTTGCACGATTCCAAAAACACCTTTGCATTCACTCAATAAGTCTACATTGTTACCTATACTCTTTATAAACAGTAGTATATAGTGTTCATGAACCTGCTGACCACACCTCAGCATACTTCATATTCCATCTGAAAATTACTCATTTTATTTTCTCTGAAAACATTTTATTTTATTTTGAGCCCACGTGTTGTTACTCTGTTGGGTAATTGGCACCTAGATATACATTGTTTGTTTCTTTTTCTGGTGCAACTTCTCCAGTTATGGCTGATTTCAAACAACCATATGACATCACTGGTTCCAGAACTGGGAAGAGATGCACACAATGATCTCTCCTAAGCCAGTGTGAACTGACCCAGCACACAATGCCCTCAATCTATACCATTATTTTTTCTAGGATGAATATAATTTTATGGCAGCTTAATGACAAGTTGGGAGTCAGAGACTCTTTCAGTGCAGAAAGAACAGGTCTACTAAAAAGGGCCACACCCAATGACACAGGGGAAAAAACCAGTCTGACTCCAAGTAAGACCATCATTTCTTTCAGGCAGATGCATGTAATACAGTGTTGTGATGCTTGCTCTGATACTATGCAGAGGAAGGGAATCTTTTCTCTCCTTCTACTTGACAATAAAACTTATATCCATTATAAGGCATAAACATTCTTTCAACTAAGTATAATGGCCATGAATTATAGTTCCCAGCTGGGAAGTTGATATAGATATTGTGAATGTCACTGAATTTTAAAAAAATGAGTATCATCATTTAATTAGAAATTTGAACATTACTGGAACAATTTAATGAGCTCGTTTGAGAAAGGAAAGATTGGTGTCACCAAAGTTCATGTGGGAGAAACTCAGAAAGTAAAAGATTATGGAAGCTCTGAGGTGAACTTTCCTAGTTCAGCCCCCCTTATGAAGCCTAAATAAGAAATCAATCTTTCTCTGACTATAATTAGATTACAGAAATAATTATTTAATTTCTGTCAGCTTGCCTAAACTGATGTCTAAGTATCTCAGGATGTTTTATTTTCTTTTCATTGGCTCATTGTTTTTTATGTGTCATTGACTTGTTTTGTGTTGTCTTGGGGCACTGTCTTCTTTGAAGGAAGCTTCAAAGGGAGGGTCATTTTGTTCCCATTCCCAAAGAAAGATCACTTTGAAAATTTTAAAGATGCAGAATTGCATTTAGATAATCAATTTTCCAAGTTCTGAGCCATATTGTTCCTCCTTTTTCACAAACCTAAAGGCTCACCAGCCATTGGTGAAAACCAATCACCCAGCTGTCTCCTTTAGTACAAAATGGTCATCCTCTGTAGCTGAACCACCAGGATTCCCAATTTAGGACTTTTATGTATGATACCACAGATGATCCCTGGTAAGTTTTTGGGCTTGAGATTCTGCACTGAATGTGGGGAAATGGAACATTAGTTTCAAAGAGAACATATAACCTATGTGATCCAAGAAGATGCCAGGATGAAAAAAAAGCAATCAAATCTTTAGTAGTGGACTGTTCAAATGTGAAGATTTTTGTCTTTAGTAGTGGACTGTTCAAATGTGAAGATTTTTGTCTCAGGCTGTTCAGAATATTTTTAAGTCAATTAATCACACAGTAGGTGACAAATTTTAAAGTGAGTCTGACACATAGGAGCATCCTAGAGGAGGATCAGGGCTGATCAATGCACAGAAAGCTTTTTGATTAAAGGTCAGGAAATTATACATATTTAGACTGGAAGAGATTCAGTAGCAATGATGCCCTCAAATCATTCAGGGGAAATCTCACCTGGTGACATGCTCATCAACTAACTGAAGTTAGTCACGTGAAGGACATGGTAACTTCATTCGGGAAGAAAATACATTTTAAATACAGTTAAAATAAAATACATTTAAAATTACATTAAATACATTAAATACATTAAAATAAAATGCATTGAAAAATACATTTTAAATGTATAACATCTAACTATTTTAAATGCATTACATCATTTCATCCTCACAGTTACCATGAAGTATATTTCTACCAGTTAATTTTGCCTCAGTAATAAAGAATTAAGACAATGACAAGTTTTAGAACTGTCTGAAGAGCATACAAAGCTAAGGAGTATCCCAGGGATTTAAACTGTCCTGACTGCAGATCCACTAATTAACCACCATGTCCCATGGCTGATATGTTCTTCGGAAGGTGGATTGAGGACTTTTATGAGAAATGAAGAGGAAGGCAGTTTGAGGCTCACTAAAAAGAAGACTTGTCTGACAACTGGAGCTGTCCTGAAATGGACAAGCTATCACAGAAACAAAGATAGTCTATTCCTGGGGACATGAGGCAGAGATCAAAGGGTGAAGGTCAGAGACCTTGTAGAGGGAAAGGTTTCCAGAGATTGTCTTTCTCATTCAGTGTTGTTACTCTCAACCCAAGGACATCTTAGTCTCACCTCCCATTATTTCCATCCATCAAGTCGTCAAGCAGCACAAATATTGTTTCTATGTTACTCTTGAATGTGGCCAGGTCACCTCATCCTATCCTATCTGGACTATGACAAGTATTCTTCTAACTTCATCTTCCTATGTCAGCTCTCATCTTTTAAGCTACTGAACAATCTGCTAGCAGAGTATGTTTATTTTTTTTATTATGTTCAATTAGCCAACATATAATACATCATTCAATACATACATACAACCATATAATACAACATATAATACATCATTTTGATGTAGTGTTCAATGATTCATTAGTTGTATATAACACCCAGTGCTCATCACTACACATGTCTTCCTTAATACCATCACCTGGTTACCCCATGCCCTAATCCCCCTCCCTTCTGTAATCCTCAGTTTGTTTCCCAGAGTCCAGAGTGTTTTGTCATTGTCTCCCTCTCTGATTTCTTCCCATTCAGTTTTCTCTCCTTTCCCCTATTGTCCTCTGAGCTATTCTTTATGTTCCACATATGAGGGAAACCATATGATAATTGCCTTTCTCTACTTGACTAATTTCACTTAGCATAATCCCCTCTAGCTCCATCCATGTCAGTGTAAATGGTTGGTATTCATCCTTTCTAATGACTGAGTAATATTCTATTGTATATATGAATACATCTTCTTTAACCTTCATCTATTGAAGGGTAGAATGGATTTTTAGAGGTAAAAACAAAGCAAAACAAAACAAAAAACTTGTTATTCCACCTAGGTTTTTGAAATTATTTTGCTTAAAATTGGAAGCTTACATTTGTTATTCTTCCTTTTTCCTTAGCCTGAACAACCATCATCTCTTTATGAAACAATACATTTATGAAAGTTACTTGTTGATTTGCAATCCCACTGTATATTTCATGCTTCTTTGATTTTGTCCAAAGTATTTCCTCTGGGAATGTCCTTCCCTCTCCTTTATCTGCATAAGACCTGTTGAAAAATGATTTCCCTTGTTAGCCAGACTTATTCTGCCTATTTTGAATAAAGCTACAAATGTTTCTCATTTGGCTAAAAACTATTCTACATTGATTCTTATTTGATTAAAGACTATTCTTCTCCAATATAAGACTCTAGAACAATGGTCAGTACCAGGTATGTTATGTCCCTTTCCACACATGCAGGTGACATTTGGCAATGTTTGAGACATTTTTTTTTTTTATTTTCATGACAAGAAAGAACAAGTGGAATCTGATGGGTAGGAGTCAGGGATGCTGCTAAGTATCCTACAATATAGGGAATTGTCCCAGGACACAAAATTTATCTAACTAAAAGTGCCAAGTGTGTTGAGAAGGAGAAAATCTTCTTTAGAAGAATATCAATTAGGCCTCATGAAGTTGGAAATATAAAACTATCAGGAAGAAAAGTAACTACGTTTTTCACATGATTTTTTTTCTGTTTGGTTGAAGGCATGCTTTTCTATTTTATTTACCTGCTCCTTTGTTTATTTTCTTTCTTCCTCTATTTTTGCTCTTCTTCTAATTACTTATGATGTATACTGCTCTTGAGCTTCAGTTTGCACACTATCCTGTAAGGATTCTCTAGGGCAACTCTGACCCACATGGCCATGTTAAGTCTCCCAAATGAATATTCCTGATAGACAGTAGTACACACTTTTGAGGCAAATTTCAGAGAGTGTTAGCCAGTATATGGATGATATGGCATTGAAAATGTGGTTTTATATCAGACACATAACATATTGTAAACATGTGTAATGTGTGTATTATAATTATTTGGTAAA
Organism: Enhydra lutris kenyoni; assembly: GCF_002288905.1. NCBI lineage: Eukaryota > Metazoa > Chordata > Mammalia > Carnivora > Mustelidae > Enhydra > Enhydra lutris. The sequence goes on from NW_019154152.1 coordinate 9,215,856, forward strand.
AATATAGAGGGCATATGGGAATTTTTTCCCATCAGATTTTAAACAGGCACAAACTGATTTTTAAAAATTTTAAAGATTTTATTTATTTATTTGAAAGAGAGAGAACACAAGCTGTAGGGAAGAGCAGGGGAGAAGGAGAAACAGAATCCCTGCTGAGCAGGAAGCCCAATGACATGGGGCTTCATCCCAAGACCTTTAGACCATGACCTCAGCCAAAGGCAGAAGTTTAACCAACTGAGTCCCCCAGGTGCTCCCAAAATGATTGAAATTTGCTGTATATTTTTGTACATTTCTGCTTGATACAGTTATCCACTGATATATATCCCATATCCTTGCTGAAGTATAATTGTAAAATTTCAGATGATGCAAATTATTTTTGTTTCTTTTTGCATCAGTTTGCCATGGAATTGGATCCAAGTAGATTCACCTATTACAGCAAAAAGTCTTAGTTTTTATTAATACAATATAGGCTAGTGATGTCAATACCATACATTAAGATAAAATACCCTAAAATGTCCAAAGATTTTATGAAGGTGTATGATATAGTAGATATTTAATAAATGGTGAATATTAGTTTTGAATTTCAAGCTCTCAACACAATCTAGATTTTTCAAGACATGGAATAAATATATATTTCTTATTCTTCAATTGTTTCCAAAAAATACCTGGAACATAGTGAGTAATTAAATAGTGCATTAAATAAAAACATCAGGCTATAATATTTTATTTCATGGGAGTAACATTAATGTTATTTTGTTGATTCTATATTCCATATAATCCATCAGTCATTTTGGCAACATGAGTCTTTTAATGACTGTAGTTTTGTTAAAAGAAGAGATCAACTTATATTGGGTCTAATTGATTTTACTCTGCTGAAGACATGGATTGCCACATTGATATGTTTCATAATAAATACTTACATACATTTTTGGTAAACAAGATATGATGATGATCTTTAATTTAGGATAATATTCACTAGCCTAACCAAAAAAGGAGGAAAGGAAGAAAGAAGAAAGAAAGGGGGAAAAATAAAGAAGTAGAAAATACATCAAATATTGATCTAGGTTTCAAGTTACTTCCAAAAATTATGATAAAGTGGAAAAGTATTTTTTACTCATTGTGTTGCTAAATGATGTGGTCAGGGACATTTTTTCAAGTATTTGCAGCATGAAATGATATTGGATAATATATACGGAACCTATGTATCTGGAACAAAATAAATGAAGTGAAAAAATTCATATTGGAAATATTGCTATAGAAGTTGCTTTTTTGTATCTATCTTCTTTTTTTTACCTGAAATTGCAAATGCCTTCCTTCATCCTACTGACCAGATGGACATAATAGATATATGCAGAATATTCCATCCCAACAGCAGAATACACATTCTTTTCAAGTGCACGTGGAACATTCTCCAGAATAGATCACATATTAGGGCGCAAAACAGGCCTCAACAAATCCAAAAAAAATTGAAATCATACCATACACCTTTTCTGACAACAATGCTTAGAGCTAGAAGTCAACTACAAGAAAAAATTTATAAAGACCATATATATGCGGAGGTTAAACAACATGTTACTAAAAATGAATCTGATTCATATATACAATGGGATATTACTCAGCCATCAGAAAGGATGAATACCCACCATTTGCATCAACATAGGTGGAACTGGAAGGGATTATGCTAAGTGCAGTAAGTCAAGCAGAGGAGGACAATTATCGTATGTTTTCCCTCATATGTGGAACATAAGGGATAGCGCGGAGCGGAGAACCAGAAATCAGAGAAGGAGACAAACCATGAGAGACTCTGGACTTCAGGAAACAAACTGAGGGTTACAGAAGGGGGAGCGATGAAGGGATGGGGTAACCAGGTGCTGGTGTTAAGGAAGGCATGTGTGATAATGAGCACTGCGTGTTATACCCAGCTAATGAATCATTGAACACTACATCAAAAACTGGTGATGTATTATGTTGGCTAACTGAACATAAGAAAAAGAAATGAATAGGCAGCCACAAAATCAAAGAAGAAATAAAAATACATGGAAACAAATGAAAATGAAAACACAATGGCCCAAAACCTTTGGGATGCAGCAAACGTGGTCATATGATGGAAGTATTTGGCAACAAAGGTGTATACCCAGGAAGCCAGAAAAATCTCCAAAAACCTATTCTTACATGTAAAGGATCAAGAAAAAGGACAACAGGTGAAGCCTAAAACTAGCAAAAGGAAGGAAATAATGACAAATCAGATGATACAGAATGATACAGAAACTAAGAAAACAATAGAACACATCTATGAAACCAGGAGTTAGTTCTTTGAAAAAATTAATAAATTGATAAACCTCTAGGCAGACTTATCAATAAGAAAAGAGAAAGGACCCAAATAAATAAATTCACAAACCATAGAGGAGATATAATAACCAAGACCACAGAAATACACATAATTATAAAAGAATATTATGAAAATATGAAAAACTGTATGTCAACAAATTGGACAACCTGGAAGAAATGTCTAAGTTCCTAGAAACATATAAACTACCAAAACTGAAACAAGAATAAATAGAAAACTTGAACAGACGAAAAACTAGCAAAGAAATTGAATCAGTAATTGAAGAAAGTGTTTACTTCTTAAATTTGCCAACATCTCAACATTACCTCAAGTACATCTTAAGGTTAGCAACATACAAGTCTAGAAATGGGGTGAATCATGTCAAAGAGAAAGTACTATGTGCATCAGTACTATGTGTTTCTTTGAATTTATCATTTGTTCTTATTATAAAAGATATACTAGTTCTTCTCCCCATATTTCTAAAAATTGTAATGCACTTATCATATCTTCTTTTTATTTGCATTAAGAGCAAATGGCATTATTCCTCCACATCTATGAAGCATAAAACATCTGCATTCTGAAGGAAGAGTGGAAGAAAAGAGGGAGGAAGGTATAAACAGAGGGATGGAGAAAAATTTCATTAAACGTGCAGTAATTGTCTCAAAGCTCAGTACAGAAGGATTTAGAAATGTCCATCATAACTAGTCATCCTGAGAATATTACTGAATTCACAAAAATAACATCAATAGGATAAAAATCTGAGGAATAATACTGCAAGAGAATGAGTTAAATGTATGATAAAGAGTCATTGTGGATGCAGCTTTTCTTTCCAGAAATGTTTCAGCAAAAGAAGGATCACAAGGATACTAATTTATATAGAAATCATTAGCATAGTAACATGCCTATATTGAAGTGTTCATTAGATTTTTCTCCAAATGAGGACAGCAGAAAAAAAAAACAACTGACAAAAGTAAGTTTTATTACTTAATTTTTACAAGTTTCCTTATCTTCTACGGAAGTCAAAAAATATAACTTGAGTATATTAATTTCTCTGCATTTACCCTCTGGGGAAAAAGAAATGAGGAGACCAAGTTGACTCTGCAAGTTGTTAAATTGACTTCAGAGACATTAGCTGTAGATGGACCCAAGAGAGCTTCATTCTGAGCTAGTGGGTCACTAGTGGCTTGGGCTAGTGGCTAGGAAATTGCATGTTCAGACCTTCTCCTTCTCCACATTCACTGGGAAACATTATAATTGGTGGCCAGTTTAAGTTTAGTAAATTTATGCTGTGTCTAGCAAATTATAGACCTTGCTTTGGATTTTGTTGGATGATGAACTCACCCACATGATCTCAGACAGACTTATAGAAGAAAGAGCAAGTCTGCTTTGCAGGGACAGAAGAAAAGCAGGAAAGGATATCCCAGAGATGTCCACATGTTGGCAGATAGCCCCAGTGATAAATGGATCAGAGTTCATTATGTTTACAAGGGGCTGTTCTAGAAGGTACAGGTAGAAGAAAGGGGAATTACCAACACAAACATAAGGGAATGAGATAGGAATCTCAGAAGGACGAAAAGTGGATGATAGCTGAACAATGAGTGATGACGCTGTGAAGATTGCCGATGGTCTTCAGGTGTCTGGTAAGAGCTGGCTCCCAACAACAAAGTGAAAGGAAGTTTACCCCTTAATGTTTCACTACCAGTTTCTCCAATGATAAGCATTCCTTCCCAGCTGCCTTGTATTCACTTATGTCTTCTCTCACCTGCCTCCCCACCATCTGTACCATCTGTACCTGTCAGGTAATGCTCCCACAGCAGCTCCTTTCTCTTGAATAAGTCAGACAATATGATTATTACTAAAGGATTCCTATTCTAATTCTGATTAACTATGAGGAAGGAAAAACTCAACCCTATGAGAAATGATCTGTGACCTATGGATTTGTAGAATGAAGCACTGAAGAGCAAAACCATGGAAATCAAAACTTAGCTGACTAACGGACTAGTCCATTCTAAATACATGTTGGCTGAACACAGCCTTTCTTCATAAACGATCCTTCTGACTACAGTCCTTCACTGTAACAACAGTGAAGGAGAGTCTAGAAGCAACAGTATTGGAGAGTCTAGAAAAGAATGAAATAACTGAACTGTGTTTTCTACAGGATAGCAAATATTTTTCTATTGTACAACTTGAGAATTTCATGATTTTAGGCTTGTAATTTTTTAAAGAGTGTTTATTTATTTATTTGAAAGAGAGAGAGAGAGCACAAACAGGGAGGGGAGCAGCAGAGGGAGAAGGAAACTCCCTGCTGAGCAGGGAGCCTGATATTGGGCTTGATACCAGGACCTGATCATGACCTGAGCCAAAAGCAGATGCTTAACTGACTGAGCCACCCAGGTGCCCCAGATATGTAATTTTTTAAAAAACAATGATCTTTATCAGAGAAGAACTCTCATATAAGGACTAAGAGACCAGTTTTCAGAAAAATCAGTCATCAGTCAACTGAGGTAGTTAAATTTTCATTAGCTGCTTTAGCCCTTTCCTGAATCTTTCTACTATCCCAAGTCTACTCTCTGTCTTGTATTTGTACTTTTACCTATGACTTCTGTTGGGGAACCTATCCTTTCACCCCTTAGCTTTCTTTTTTTTAGATTAAATTAAATTTTATTTTATTTGTGTGTGTTCCAAAATTCATTATTTATCACCTCACCCAGTGCTCCATGCAATACATGCCCTCCTTAATACCCACCACCAGGCTCATCCAACCCCCACTCCCCTCCAAAATCCTCAGTTTGTTTTTCAGAGTCCACAGTCTCTCATGGTTTGTCTCACACTCTGATTTCCCCCAACTCACTTCACCTCTCCATCTCCCAATGTCCTCTGTGTTATTCCTTATGCTCCACAAGTAAGTGAAACCATATGGTAATTGACTCTCTCTGCTTGACCTATTTCACTCAGCATAATCTCCTCCAGTCCCGTCCATGTTGATACAAAAGTTGGGTATTTATCCTTTCTGTTGGAGACATAATACTCTGGAAAACAGTGTAGAGATTCCTTAAGAAATTAAAACTAGAGATACCCTATGACTCTCCAATTGCACTACTGGGTATTTACCCCAAAGATACAGATGTAGTGAAAAGAAGGGCCATCTGTACCCCAATGTTCATAGCAGCAATGGCCACAGTCACCAAACTGTGGAAAGAATCCAGATGCCCTTCAACGGATGAATGGATAAAGAAGATATGGTCCATATGCGCCCCTTAACTTTCTATTCATTTCCTGTGACTGACCTCACAAAATGATTTAAGTGTTCAAATGATTAAGAATTAATAAACCTAATTTGGCCAAATCTCATGTTAATGGTAGCTCTGAACAGTTCAAACCCAAGATCCAGCCTGTATTCCACGAATAACCAATTTACTCATTTTCTTATACCCAGTAGTTATCTAGAATGAGTCCTCTTGCCTGTATATTTTGTCATGCTGAACTTCTTGCCTTCTAGAGATTTCTCCCCTAGGTGTTCAGAAATGTGTTTCACAGAATGTCAGCTATTTTAAGCACACAAATAATTTTCAGGAATTCACTTCTTAGTATATTGGAAAAATAAAATACAGTCATACTGGAAATGTAGAAATAGCTGAAATTTTGACCCATTCTTGCCAAAAGTGCAGGATTTGGATGGCCCTTTCCAAAGTTCTTCCTTTACTTTCCTTTGAAAGGACATCTGATATTAGATAGGTAAAAATATTATAGATAGTTAAAGGTATCTAAATATATCATGCTCTTGGGTGTCAGCTGTTTCTCTCTTCTCCTTCATAGGCAGTTTTTTTCTACTAATATACTGGTCAGAGTAGGATTTGCTGGTTCAAATTGTCAGTTCTGGACCCAGAAACAGTGGAAAATAAGTACTATTGGGTAGCTGGAATTTGGGATATGGAGAAATTCATCATACCCTGACTCAAACACTCTTTCCAAACAAAATAAACAAGTCTAATCATTTTGTCCACAGGTCCAGAATGAGATAACAGACAGATCATCAGTTTAGTCCCGTACCCATGTGACCTGGCTGGTTCCAATGCAGCTGACCTGCCATGCACATAATCATCATTGTGCTACAGTGCTTCTGGATGTCCTTCCTGAAAACAGTGGAGTTTATCTATGGATATCTTCCTTCAATAATATTAATGAGATGGAAGATATAATCTTAGAGTTTAGTCAAAATCAGAGGAACTCACTATGATGACCTTGGATTAAAATAAGAATAGAAGAGAAAGTACAACTGACTGAAATACTCCTTTCATTTGCTTCTGAGACCCAAAGACATTATGTCGATCTCCAACATTACAGTCTTCATGCCTTCTGTATTGACACTAATAGGGATCCCAGGCCTAGAGTCTGTGCAGTGCTGGATCGGGATTCCATTCTGTGTCACATATCTCATTGCTACGATTGGAAATTCCCTACTTCTGATCATCATCAAGTCAGAGAACAGCCTCCATGAGCCCATGTACATTTTCGTAGGCATGCTAGGAATCACAGATATTGCACTTGCAACCACCATTATGACCAAGATGCTTGGCATATTCTGGTTTCATGTACCAGAGATTTATTTTGATTCTTGTTTGCTTCAAATGTGGCTCATTCACTCATTTCAGTGCATAGAGTCAGGCATCCTCTTGGCCATGGCTCTGGATCGTTACGTGGCCATATGTTATCCACTAAGACATAGCACCATCTTCACCTACTAGCTGGTCACCCAAATAGGGGCTGTAGTAACACTCAGTGCTGCCCTTCTAGTAGCCCCATGCCTAGTACTGATAAAGTGCCGGTTTCAATTTTACCACACAACCATCATCTCCCACTCCTACTGTGAGCATATGGCCATTGTGAAGCTGGCTGCAGAAAATGTGAGGGTCAACAAAATCTATGGCCTGTTTGTGGCATTCACTGTTGCAGGATTTGACCTCACCTTCATCACTTTGTCGTACATACAGATCTTTTTCACAGTTTTTCGTTTGCCCCAGAAGGAGGCTCGGTGGAAAGCATTCAATACCTGCATCGCCCACATCTGTGTCTTCCTCCAGTTCTACCTCCTTGCCTTCTTCTCCTTCTTCACACATAGGTTTGGTGCTCATGTTCCTCCTTATATCCATATCCTCTTTTCTAGCCTCTACTTGCTGGTCCCCCCTTTTCTCAATCCACTTGTCTATGGTGCCAAGACCAAGGAGATCCGCATTCATGTGGTAAAAATGTTGTGTTCATAAAATGCACCGTAATTAACACCTGAAGCCTTCCACTTCATGTAATAGTAATAATATCCCAAAACTACATAAAATATTTCAAAAACAACATTAATTGAGGTGGCATAGTTTTCTATTTAATTTTCTAGTGAAATTTGCCTGCATTTTAGATTGTTTTCACATCATCATACTCTGTGGTAACAATCACTCAGTGGGTTTCTGGATGCTACTGCATAATGATAGGAAGAAACACAAAGAACAAGATAGTGAAGAGATGATGTTTGATTTTATCTTCTATTTTTTAGTCCCTAATTCAGCTTCCTTTTCTATGGATTCTTCTCCAGAAAGATTCACAAATATACATCTATTACTGAATTAAATGCACCCAAACCCATTGTTCTAGAGTGTCCATGTACTCAATAAAAACAAGGTGTTGGTAGGTCTTGAATGTTTTAGTTCTCTTAAAAAAAAAAGAAAAAAGGTGTATTTTAAGCATATTGTGTCAAAACAAACAAGCAAATGTATAAACAAAATCCAAACATTTATAGATGTAATGAGATAATAATATAAAAATTCTGGTGTATCTCCAGAGTCATTCAGGAGTTTCCAGATGCAAAAATCACAAGAAATCAAGTGCTCCATTTTACATATCCATGCTTTTTCTGCCAACTACACCAGTTATCTCTTTATTACTTATTCAAGCATTTTTAAAGCACAATATATTAAATATTGTATGAGGGAATAGAGGCAGAGTGGTAAACTGGACACATGGCATAAGTTTCATGGATTTGTTTCCTTGTATTTCTGGGAGGGAAGAAGAAAGAAACAAAGAGAAAGGGAAAGGAACAAGAAGTTGTAGGGGTATGCACTGAGTGCAAGGTAAGGAAACATTGAAATCCAACTGAAAGCCACAGGCAGAGTTATGTTCTTTGTTTCTTTTATTTTTTGTTTGTTTGTTTGTTTGTTTGCTTTGTTTTATTAATAAGCCTGGTTCCTGAGGAATAATGAATGATTGGCTCAGTAAGGAAGAGCACGATATGCCAGGTAGATGATAGAGGTGACCTGAACTAGAGAATGTGCTTAATGTAAGAGCACAGATTTTTTTTTTTCCAATGTAAGATATAATTTGGGGAGACATGGATACTATGGATATCAAGTATGGCCATGGAGGGCAAATCGGGTAAAGGGGAGCAGGATGAATAAGACACAGTACAGCATAGGGAACAGAGTAAAGGGTATTCTATTAGCTTTGTATGGTGACAAATGGTAGCTACAGTTGCTGTTAGCACACTATAGTGTTTAGAGTTGTTGAATCACTATTCTGTACCCCTGGAAATAATGTAACATGTATGTCAGCTATACTCCAAGTTAAATTAAAAAAAAAAAAAAAAGGAATGGCCATGGACACTCTGCAAAGATGTTGAACTTTATTCTGAGCACTATTATGTGTCATCAGAGGCTTTCTCCATAAGGTAAACACATGTTTTTTTGTGTGCATGTGTAAATGTCTTTGTGTGTGTGTGTGTGTGTGTGTGTATCAGGAATGTGAGGGTGTATCTTCTCAGTGGATATAAGATATCATGCTTTTTAATCAGGCAAGGCTATTAAGTTAATGAAGAAATGGAGTATTTTAACTAAGATTAATGACTTCAGAGCTTAAGACTAGTGGACTGTTCCTGAAAACTCCAACTCATAGGTCATATACTGAATGATGATGGAAAATATACATACGTGTGCATATGTCCATAATTTGATTTATGACATTAAAATCAATGCATCTATAAATAGACTGTATGTTGTATAAATGGGTGATACTCTGTCTTGTTTAATGGATTCGGGCTCATCACATTATCAATGACTGCTGAGGATGACTATTTGTAAATCTAGGGGATATCTTGGGAAATCTTCTGAAAAATATTTTCAATGTCAATTTTTATTATATGAATAATATGTGACATTATTATAGTGGATTATCAATAGGGCTGTTGTTTTTAGATAACATAGTTTCTTTAGAAATAATACTGAGATATCGTCAGAAGTAATTTCTTAATGTTTTAGCCAGGGTTCAACAACCTTCTATGAAAAGGAACAAATACATAGCTTAGGCTTTGTGGGAAGAGACAATTCAAAATTATTAAGTAGGTATTTGGATAACAAGAGAGAAAACAACTTTGCACCAAAATATTTAATGACATTCAAAATCTAATAATAATAATAATAATAATAATAACAGTAGTAATCATAATTGTGTCAATTTTCTATAATTTAGCCCAAAGTAGAAGAATGGAATTCATTTTTTTTTCCCCCTGGGGGATAACGTTCTGCTTAAGTGGGGCTGAGAGTCTGACTTTTTCTATCATCACATCGATCTCAAGAATTCATCTGTAAAAACTGTTGTTAGCTAGTTGGATATACAAAGATAGCAGGCCAGCATAGGGTGGTCCACTCTAATTCCAAGCTTATCTGGAAAAGTTTGAAATATATCTAACAATTGCTAGACCTAATGGTGATCCTAAAATTAATGGGAATAGGAAACCAATGGGGAAGCGCAATGTGAAACTGGAAATTATTTCAACCAGCATCAATTGTCAATATGGCGTATCCATTCCAGAGTCCAGACTGTCCCATTATTGTAGCCTTCAAATTATCAGGACCAGCTCCAATCTGAGACCTGATGAGGAAAAAAGGGAAAACAAATGGGTCCTTGCAAGGACAAGAGGATAATCAGGATTCTTCATCCTCCAATACATGGGCCAGGACAATTGTAGAATATATTCTTGAATGGGAAATTGCCTGAAAAAGAAAAATATATTTTGTAAATGGTAACTTTAATGATTTCTAGAAACCTCAAAACGATCTTTCAAAAGAGATAACATCAGTTATAACTATGACTCATAGCACTTAAATGTCTGAATCCTGAAACACTGGTTATGATTGAGCTTTTTAAGCTTTGACAGTCTGCTGAGTAAAATACCATTCTCTTTATAATTAGCATTAATAAAGAGTGCAATAAATGCTGCTTTTCCACTTGTATATCCTTTTGTTGAATTAATTTATTGTTTCCTTTGATCATTTTCTGATTTGTGTTAATTTTTTCTTCGTGTGTTTAAAATCTGATAAAAACATATTGAATTAACATTTTCAAGGGCTTTATTCCTCAAGAGTGATTTCAGAAGCATAATAAAACCTAATGTTTTGACACATCAGGTGTGGAGTTGACTTTCACTCTTGGTGTTATCTTTCAGACTAAGGAGCAATAATGCATTGACCCTTGTGGTTTTTTGTAAATTCTTATCTAAATGTTCAATTTGGGCAGAGTAATTTGCAACATTGGCCCTTCTCCACCCTTCTTCTTCTTGGTAGAAAAGTGTCCAATGACTGTTGTAAATTCACCCTTTGACATGTACAAGACACTGGTTTTTAGTATATTCAAAAAATTTGTGTTACTGTCTCTTCTCTAATTCCATAACATTTTTATGATCCCATAAAGAAACCCCATTCCATCATCAGGCACTAGCCACTCATTCTGTCCCCAGTTTATGGAAACTCACATACTTACTGACTTTCACTAGTCTGGACATTTCACTAGTCTGGATTTCACTAGTCTGGACATTTCAAGAAAGTGTATCATATAATACATGACCTTTTATATCTGGTTTCTTTCACATGCCATAAAGTTTTCAAGTTCAGCTATGTTGTAGCATATCAGAACTTCCTTTTATTTTTAGTGATTGGAATGTCATTGCACATATATATCTGAGTCTACTCTTGCACCTGGCAGTCAGGACTCTGGCCACAAGATCTTCTCCACTATATGGTAAAGACTCCCATTTTAAATCACAATTCCACAAATAGTATAGGCATGGCCAGGTCCTGCTATTTTATATTCCCCATAATTCATTTAGACTGTATTTTCTCTCTTGATAAATTTTATCAACTATTGCAGTAAAAGCTATTCATCTTCATTTCTAACACTGCTGTATTAAAAATTAAACTTTTGGGCACCTGGGTGGCTCAGTTGGTTAAGCAGCTGCCTTTGGCTTAGGTCATGATCCTGGGATATATCCTACATCGGCCTCCCTGCTGAGCAGGGAGTCTGCTTCTCCCTCTGATCCTCTCCCATCTCATGCTTTCTCTCTCTCTCTCTCTCTCTCTCTCTCTCTCATTCTCAAATAAATAAACAAAATCTTTAAAAATAATAAAAATCAAATTTTTGTTTCTGGTTTTCTCTAGGACACATGTAGAATGAAAAGCCACTTCTGAAAATTTGCACTCTGTACCTCCTATTACATTACTCCTAAGTAATTATTTCTATTAACATAGGATTTCTAAGGAATTGTATCTGTCACCAAATAAGGAGTCACTTTGTTTCTAAAAAAAATTGTATTCCCCTTTAGTTCTCACAGGTTTTAACTAAACAGTATCTAAGAATAATTTTGTCTCTAATATTCAATAGCATTATGATTCTATGAGGTTCAAAACCTTTTTTCATTTCCCAAAGGTATCTTGTGAGTCATTCAATATGTTTATTATAATTCTCTACATAGAGAGTATTGCCTCAATTTCAGAACCTGCTTACCTCACCTCAGCCTACTTAATAACCTGAGAACTATTTCTTCTGTTTTCTCTGAAAATATTTTATTTTATTTTGAGTTCATCTGGTGTTACTCTTTTGGGTGGTTGGAATTGTGATATACCTTGTTTTCTGATTTACCTATTTATGCTGTGGTTGATTTCAATCTACCATGTGATGTTACTGAGTGCAGAGCTGGAAAGAGATAGAAACAGCCAACTCCTCTAAGCCACTGTGAAGTAACTTAGCACACGAAGCAGCCATATTCTAGGATGAAGATAATTTTATGGCAGTTTAAAGGCAAGACGGGAGTCAGAGAGTCTTTCAATGCATAAAGAACATGTCTGCTAAATAATGCCAGATGCAATGACACAGGACAAAAACCATGTAACTCTAAGTCCATCATGTCTCTCAGGCAGATGTGTGTAATGCCTTCTTGTTAGACTTTTTCTTACACCACACAGATTCAGAATCTTTTCCTTTCGTCTTGATACCAAAGCTTAAAATCATAAACCTCCCCCTTTTTTGTTAACTAAATGAATACTGACCATAAATAATTCATAGGTGGGAAGTTGATATATATAAAGTAACTGGCACTAAAATCTGAAAATGCATAATATCATTTCATGAGAACCCTAAATGAATAGGACAATTTCTTCTTTTATTTAAATGCAATTTTCCAACATATGATACATCATTAGTTTCAGATGTAGTGTTCAATAATTCATCAGTTGTATATAACACCCAGTGCTCATCACATCATGTGTCCTCCTTAATGCACCCATTTACCCCATTCTCCCACCCACCTCCCCTTCAGCAACCCTCAGTTTATTTCTCAGAGTTAAGAGTGTCTCATGGTTTGTCTCCCTTTCTGATTTCTTATCATTCAGTTTCCACTCCATTCCCTTATGATCCTCTGAACTACTTTTTATATTCCACATATGAGTGAAACCATATGATAATTGTATTTCTTTGATTGACTTATTTTGCTTAGCATAATACCTGTGGTTCTATCCGTGTCAATGCAAATGGTAGGTCTTCATCCTTTCTGATGGTTGAGTTATATTCCATTGTCTGTATAAACCACATCTTCATCCATTCATCTATTCAGCTATTCATCCATTCATCTATTCATAAGGACATCTCAGCTCCTTCCACCGTTTGGCTATTGTGGACATTGTTGCTATGAACATTGGAAGGCAGATGCCCCTTCATTTCACTACATCTGTATCTTTGGGGTAAATGCCCAGTAGTGCAACTGTTGGGTCATAGGGTAGCTCTATTTTTAACATCTTGAGGAATCTCCATACTGCTTTCCAGAGTGGTTGAACTAGCTTGCATTCCCACCAACAGTGTAAGAGAGTTTAATTTCTATACCACATGGAAATATTCCATTTGGTTCTTGGTCAGCATGTCTATACTGATTAGTCTGAATAACTTGAGATGTTTTCATTCCCTTCATTGGCTCATTATTTTGTATAAAATTGTCATTGACTGTGTTATCTTGCGACATGGTCTTTTCTTAGAAGTTTTTGAAAGGATGGTCAGTTTGGCTCCTAGTCCCCAAGGACACCAGGATTTGAGAGTTTTTATTAGATGCAGATCTGCTATGAGACAAATTCTCCTGGGTTTCAAACCATATTGTGCCAACCTTACCCCAGGCTAATTTAAATCTCATCAGCGCCTGGTGCAAAAAATCACCCAGGTGGCTCCTATAGTACAAGACAGCCATCTTCACTATCTGAAACACCAAAAGACTTTCACTCTGCGGCTTCTACATATGTTACCACAGATGATTCCGGGTAAGTCTTTGAGCCTTAGATTCTCTACTGAGTGTAGGAAAATGGAGGAAAAACACACTTTTATGATCCAAGAAGATGGCAGGATGATAAAAAAGCAAGAGAGTCTTATAGTAGCTGATTTTTCAAACATGAAGAATATTTTGTTTAATGTTTGCTGTTCAGAATGTTTCTGAATCAGTTATTCACACAATGGGTAATAGATTTTAAAGTAGGCCTAACAAGAGGAAGATGCTAGAGAAGGATCTAGGCGAATAAACATATAAAAAAACTTTGTTTTTGAGAGTCTCTCCCTCTGGGCTTGAGGCAAATATCAAAGGGTGAATACCAGAGACTTTGCGCAGGGAAAGATTTCCTGAGATTGTAGGGAGAATAGATTTAGACCTAAATTCCTTAATTCGTGTAGGTTCTGGGAATCAGCTTGAGTCAGAATAAGAATTATCAGGAACATTAATGGTTCAGGGTTGATGCTGAATATGACAGCCATGATTTTTTTTCCTGGCCCATGAACTTCAAGGGTTTAAGTTATGTCTTCTCCCTCTTATAAAAATTTGCGTATCTGTATACACAGTTGTTTCAAACTTATCCTTGTCATTCAGTGTCGTATTCAGCCAAGAAGATCTTTGTCTCACCTCCTATGATTTCCCCTCCATCAAGTCAACAAGCAGCATAGATATTGCTCCCTTATTAATCTCCCGATGTGGCCAGGTTACTTCATCCTATCCCATCAGGACTATCACAAGTATCCTTCTAACTTAATCTCCCTATGCCAACTCTCATCTTTTTAAGCCATTTATCAATCTGCTAGCAGAGTGGATTTTTAGAGGCAAAAAAAAAAAAGTCCTTATTATCCCATCTAAGATTCTGAAATTATTATTATAAAATTAAAACCTTACATTTGTTTTTCTTCCCTTTTTCTTAGCCCCAACAGCCATCATCTCGCCTTATGTAACATTTCATATATGAAAATTACTTGTTGATTTGCAATCCCACTGTACATTTCATGCTTCTTTGATTTTGTCCAAAGTATTTCCTCTGGGAATGCCCTTCCATCTCTTTTAACTGGCTAAGACCCACAGAAGAATGATTCCCCGTGTTAGCCAGATTTATCCTGTCTATTTTGAATAAAGCTACAAAATGTTGATTCTCATTTAACTGAAGACTATCCCTACCCACACATGCAAGTGATGTTTGGCAATGCCTGAGACATTTTTTATTTCCATGACAAGAAAGAACAACTGCCATCTGATGGGTAGGAGTAAGTGATGCTGCTAAGTCTCCTACAGTATAGAGAATTGCCCCAGGACACAAAATTTGTCTGACTAAAAAATGCCAGTTGTACTGAGAAGGAGAAAATCTTCTTTAGAAGAGTATCAAATAGACCTATGAAGTTGGAATATAAACCTATCAGGAAAATGAAACAAGATGGGATTGGGAGGGAGACAAACCATAAAACATACTTAAACTCACAAAACAAACTGAGGGTTGCTTGGGAGTGGAGGGATAAGGATAGGGTGGTTGGGTTGTGGACATTGGGGAGGTATGTGCTATGGTGAGTGCTGTGAAATGTGTAACCCTGATGATTCACAGACCTGTACCCATGGGGCAAATAATACATTATACATTAATAAAAATAATTTTTAAAAAAGTAACTACCTTTTTCACGTGTTTTTTCTTCTGTTTGGTTGAAGGCATGCTTTTCTATTTTATTAACCTGCTCTTTTTTTAATTTTTTTTAATTTTTTATAAACATATAATATATTTTTAACCCCAGGGGTACAGGTCTGTGTAACCTGCTCTTTGTTTTCTTTCTTCCTCTTTTCTTGCTCTCCTTCTGATTACTTATGATGTATATTGCTGTCAAGCTTCAGTTTGCACACTATTCTGTAAGGATTCTCTAGGGCAACTCTGAGCCACGTGACCCTGTTAAGTCTCCCAAATGAACATTCCTGATAGGCAGTAGCACACACTTTTGAGCCAAATTTCAGAGACTATTAGCCAGTATATGGATGATATGGCATTGAAAATGTGGTCGTGGGAGCCTGCTTCCCTTCCTCTCTCTGCCTGCCTCTCTGCCAACCTGTGATCTCTGTCTGTCAAATAAATAAATAAAATCTTTAAAAAAAAAAGAAAATGTGGTCTTATATCAGACATGTAGCATATTTTAAACATGTATGTAATGTATGTATTATAATTATTTGACAAAAATACAGAAGGCATACAGAGAGTTTTTTCCATCAGAATTTAAACAGACACTGATTAAAACTTGCTGTATGTTTTTGTACAACTTTCTGGATGTAGTTAAACACTGCTATATATTCCATATCCCTACTAAAGTATAATGATAAAATCTCAGATACACACTATTTTTTGTTCTTTCTACATCAAAGTGCCATGGAATTTGGATCCAAGTATATTCACCTATTACAACAAAGAGTCTTAGTTTTTCATTAATATAATGTAGGGTAATAACATCAATATCATAGATTAACAAGATAAAATACCATAAAATGTCTGAAGATTTTATGAAGATGAATGATATGGTACATATTTAATAAATGATTGGTATTAGTTTTGAATTTTGGGCACTCAGCAAAATTTAGATTCTTCAAAAATATGGAATAAATATATTATTCATATTCTCTAATTACTTCAAAAATACTTGGAACATAGTGAATCCTTAATTATTGTGTATTTATTGAAATCATTAGGATATAAACTTCTGATTTTTGGATCGTAATGTTATTTGAGGAGGATTTGAGGAAGATCTAGTTTGGCACACTGTATATTTGTTAAAAAGAAGAATTCAGAAACAAAGGGTCTCAGAAAGGAAAGCCTCTCTTAGAGTTGAATACATTTGAAGAAAAGGAATGCATCTGCAGTTGACCTGAGTTGCATTCTAGGTAAACTTACATGGTTAGAGATAATCTAAATTCATAGATAATCTCTATTATATAAAATATTTAAGAGTCAATGCTTTTTCAGGCTTAGGGAGGTAATGATGGTTATTAATAGGGAAAGAGAAGAGCAGAGAACACAAATTGGCCCTTGAGATTAAATATAAAAGATGTGAAAATGGCAGGGCATAGTAAGAACAAGATCTGATGGGGACTGCCGAAGAAAAGTCAGGATTGACTTATCTTCAGAGAGAATAAATTAGAAAATTCGCATGATATATGGATGAGTTTGAGGGGAAAAAAAACATAGAAACTTTGACAAATTAAGTCGGAAACATTCTGAAATTATTGAAGAGGAATTAGACTATGAAGACACTGTCCTGAGAAGTCAAGCTGGTGAGTGCAAAACTGAAAAATATTCTGGTCAAATTTGTCTTCTGATTATGAGTTGCTGCATTTCTACCAGCGTTGTGGATGCTTTATGTTAGCCCACTTGGAGTCCAGTTCTTAAAATGTGTATTCTCTGTATTAACTTTTTTTTCTCAATGCCAATTTTCAGGTCACAAAATAAGCACAGGTGATGAGGAATAAACATAAGATAAAAAGTATCTGTTTGGTCCACTAGACACAGACTAGAAAGAAACCATCCGATCCATTTAATATTTGTCATTGAAAATGATTAAGGCATGCAGAATCACAGAACCTGATGGTTGTTCTTACAATGACTTTATGAAAAAAAGAAAATTTGAAAGGAGTCATTAAAGGAAAAAACAAGATGGATAATATTCCATTGCACATATATAGCACACCTTCTTTATCCATTCATATGCTGATGGGCACATCTCAAGGTTGTTTCCATATCTTGGAAATAATGCTGCAATATCTTGTTGTTTCCATATCTTGGTAAATAATGCTGCAATAAACACTAGATTGCATATGTCTCTCCAATATTCTGTTTTTCTGTCCTTTGGACATATATCCAGAAGTGGAATTGCCAGGTTATGTGTAGACCCTTTTTTAAAAATTTTCACTGATCCTTCATATTGCTTTCCATAGTAGCTGCATTACCACCAACTAAGCACAATGGTTCCCTTCTCATAAAATCCCCCCATGACTTATTATCTCTTGACTTCTTTTTTTTTTTTTTTTTTTTAAAGATTTTATTTATTTATTTGACAGACAGAGATCACAAGTAGGCAGAGAAGCAGACAGATAGAGAGAGGTGGAAGCAGGCTCCCTACAGAGTACAGAGCCCGATGTGGGGCTCGATCCCAGGACACTAGGACCATGACCTGAGCCGAAGGCAGAGGCTTTAACCCACTGAGCCACCCAGGTGCCCCTATCTCTTGACTTCTTAATGATAGGTCTTATAACAGGAATCCGGTGATATCACATTGTGGTATTGACTTATATTTGTCAGATTATTTATTTAGACATGAGAAAGAAGGAAATCCTCTTATTTCTGACAATAGTAATAAACTTTAAGTACATATGCTGTGAGATTAGTCAAAGAGAGAAAGGCAAATAATGTATGATAACACTTATATATAAGTGTAATCTTAAAACAGCTGAATTCCGTATGATTCCACATATATGGATTAAAAAAAAACCAAAGCAAATGCATAAACAAATAAGAAGCAAAAACAGATCCACAAATACAGAGAATTAACTGATTAACTGATGGTTGTTAGAGAGGCAGGATTTTGATGGTGGCCATTTTGGTGAAGGGGAGTGGGAGACACAGGTTTGCAATGATGGAATGAGTAAATTACATGGATTAAAAAGTACAGCATAGGGACTATAGTCAGCGGTTTGTAATAGGTTGTATGATGACATGTAGTAGCAACATTAGTGGTGAGCACAGCATAGTATATGTATAGACTTGTTGAATTACTATGTTGTGTATCTAAAACTAAAGTATTATCTTTTATCAACTACATTTCAATAACAACAAATAGCCAAACTCATAAAAACAGATACAGTTGTGGGTACTAGGGGCTGAAGGGTGGGGAAACACAGGAGATATTTTATTAGTAGATAAATAAGTCCTAGAGATCTAATGCACAGGATGGTAACTATAAATAATAATATTATATCAAAAGCATCAAACTTGCTAAGAGACTAGATCTTAAATATTTCTACTACAAAAAAGAAAACAGAATTATGTGATATGATAGAGTGTTAGCTAAACTATATTGGCACTCACATTGCAATATGTGAATGTATCAAATCAACATGTACCTTAAGCTTAGAAAATGTTCAATGTCACCTATAATTCAATAATAAGTAAAGGAATGAGATTACCATACTTTATCTAAATAAATTATGCTTTGGTAAAATAAAGCATGTAGTCTTATTTTTAATTTTGATAAATAAAGGAAGGAGAAGATAGAATATGCTTTACTTAACTAAAGTATACTTTGCTAAATAATTTCTCTTTATTTTTTATTCTCGTAGTCTTGATGAGGAATAGAAAATGAAACAGCAACACCACTACTTGATTCTACAGACCAAATCATCATGCTCATACCCAATGGTTCCGTCTTCATGCCCCCCATCCTGACACTCACTGGCATTCCTGGGCTGGAGTCAGTGCAACATTGGATTGGGATTCCATTCTGTGTCATGTATTTCATTGCTGTGATTGGGAATTCCCTAATTTTGGGTGTAATCAAATATGAGCACAGCCTCCATAAGCCCATGTACATATTTTTGGCCATGCTGGGGGCCACGGACATTGCACTTAGCACCTGCATTCTTCCCAAAATGTTAGGCATCTTCTGGTTCCATTTGCCAGAGATTTCCTTTGAAGCCTGCCTTTTACAAATGTGGTTTATTCACTCATTCCAGGCAATTGAATCAGGCATCCTACTGGCAATGGCCCTAGATCGATATGTGGCCATCTGTGACCCCCTAAGACATACCACTATCTTCTCCCAACAACTCTTGATTCACATTGCAGTTGCGGTGACACTCAGGGCTGGTATTCTTGTAGCACCATGCCTAGTGCTCATCAAATGTCGTCTTAAACTCTATCGAACCACAGTGATCTCCCACACTTATTGTGAACACATGGCCATCGTGAAGCTGGCCATTGAAGATGTTCACATCAACAAGATATATGGTCTTTTTGTTGCCTTCAGTATCTTAGGGTTTGACATAATCTTCATCACCTTGTCTTACATTCAAATCTTTATCACTGTGTTTCAGTTGCCCCAGAAGGAGGCACGATTCAAGGCCTTTAATACCTGCGTCGCACACATCTGTGTCTTCTTACAGTTCTACCTCCTTGCTTTCTTCTCCTTCTTCACACATAGGTTTGGTGTTCACATACCACCATATGTTCATATCCTCTTATCAAACCTGTACTTGTTAGTCCCTCCTTTCCTCAACCCTATAGTCTATGGTGTGAAGACCAAACAAATTCGTGACCATGTCCTGAAAATATTGTTTTCCAAAACAATTCTTAATCACTAGTAGCTCCTTGTACAGGCATTTTAGGTTGATTCAGAGTAGCAAAATGAACATGGCAAAAGTTAAATCCCCTCTAAATATGTATATTCCAAAAAAAAAAAACTTTCACTCTCAGATGCTCATAACTGAAGCAGGTTTAAAAAAAATCATTAAATACATAAGAACTATGGTTTGCCACTTACATAAAGAACAAAAGTCTCTTATGCTGACATTTCAAGCAGTTCCAGTTTTTCTTCTGTTTCTGTCTGTGTGCTTAAATTTTGAAGTTCCTCTCTGGCAACAGACCTACACAGAAATAAAATGAAAAAACATCACTTGATTGTAATTTCCAAGGACCGAGTCACACCTCAGTATTCTTCAACTGCTAACCCAAAACATAGCTACAATTCTGGCTAGGTCTCATTTTCAATATCAGAGCACCCAAATATGTGAAGCAAATGTTAATACAACTGAAGGGCTAAATAGACAGCAACACAAAAATAGTAGGGGAGTTCAGTACTTTCCTTCCAACAATGGATAGAACATGCAGGCAGAAGTTCAGTTAGAAACTGGAGACTTGAACACTATGCACCAAAGGGATCTAACATGCACATACAAAATATTTCCCCAACAACATCAATACACATGCTTCACTAGTGTACAAGAAACCTTTTCTAGGATAGATCACATATGTGATCACAGAGAATGTCTTAAATATTTAAGAAGATTGAAATAATACTGGGTATCTTTTCTGATTACAATATAATGAAAATAGAAATCAATAGCAGGAGAAAAACTTAAGAAAATATTCATAAATAAATATGTACTTATTTATTGAAGAACTGATGGCTCATGGCTTAGAGAAGAAACACAAGGGGTGATTAGAAAATCTCTTAAGAATAGCAGACAGAATGGGAGAAGGTATTTGCAAATGACATATCAGATAAAGGTCTAGTATCCAAAATCTATAAAGAACTTATCAAACTCAACACCCAAAGTAAAATAATCCAATCAAGAAATGGACAGAAGACATGAACAGACCTTTCTCCAAAGAGGACATCCAAATGGCCAACAGACACATGAAAAAGTGCTCCACATCAATCGGTATCAGAGAAATACAAATCAAAACCACAATGAGATACCACCACACACCAGTCAGAAAATTAACAAAAATTAACAAGGCAGGAAATGACAGATGTGGGCAAGGATGTGGAGAAAGGGGAACCCTCCTACACTGTTGGTGGGAATGCAAGTTGGTACAGCCACTCTGGAAAACAGTATGGAGGTTCCTCAAAAGGTTGAAAATAAAGATTCCTTATGATGCAGAAATTGCATTACTGGGAATTTACCCCAAAGATACAAATGTAGTGATCTAAAGGGGCACATGCACCCCAATGTTTATATATACTATGGAAAGAGCCCAGATGTCCATTGACAGGTGAATGGATAAAGAAGAATTTTTTTTTAAAGATTTAATTTATTTATTTTACAGAGAGAGAGCATGCACAAGTAGGCAGAGTGACAGGCAAAGGGAGAGGGAGAAGCAGGCTTCCTGCTGAATAGGAAGCCCAACATGGGACTCGATTCCGGGACCCCAGGATCATGACTGAGCCGAAGGCAGGTGCTTAACTGACTGAGCCACCCAGGCTCCCCAAGATATTATATATATATATGTAATATTCATATATGTATGAATATTATACAGCCATCAGTAAATGAATTCTTGCCATTTGCAATGACATGAATGGTACTAGAGGGTATAAAGCCAAGTGAAATAAGTCAATGAGAGAAAGATAATTATCATATGATCTCAGTGATATGCGGAATTTAAGAAACACAGCAGAGGATCATAGGAGAAAAATGAAACAAGATGAAACTAGAGAGGGAGACAAACCATAAGAGATTCTTAATCTTACCAAACAGATTTTCTGGAGTGATGGGGGAATAAGGTGGCTGAGTGATGGATGTTGGGGAGGTTATGTGTTATGGTGACTGCTGGGTGTTGTGTAATACTGATGAATCACAGACATGTGCCCCTAAAACAAATAATACATTATATGTTAATTAAAAAAAGAATAATGAAATGAAAACACATCAAACTAAAAGCCTATGGGATGCAACAAAATTAGTACTAAGTTGGAATTTAATAAGAATAAATGTCTACATTCAAAAGATAAAAGAACTCAAATAAATAATCTAACTTTACACCAAAGAACTAGTAAAAGCAGAACAAACTAAACCAAAATTAACAGAAGTGAAATAAGATTAGAGCAGAAATAAACATAATAGAGAATTGAAAAACAATGGAGAAGAAACAACAGAAGTAAGAAGTTATTTTGAAAAGATTAACATAGTTGACAAACCTTTAAACCCAAAAAGAGAGACAAGAGTGAAATAAGTACATCATAAGTAAAAAAGGAGACATTATAACTGAGAGCACACACACACACGCGTGTGCACACACACAGACACACACACACACACACCCTTAAGAGACCCTGGTGAAAGGCAATATGCCCACAAATTGGATAAGCTGCGGAATACAGCTGAGTTTTTGTTTTTTAAGCCACAATTAAAAAAAATGTCATGGGAGTTATTTTTCTTGAAGAAAGGATGACTGTGAAGGAGACTATTAAGGACTAGGGAGAGGTTGTTCATTCTAGGGTACAAGTAAGCTTTTAGTCCTCATTCAGGGGCTTAGTGATTTATGTCTACCTCATGACAATTATTTAAGCTGGACAACATATGATTTTTGTTTGTATGTTAGAATTTGGTAAAAGATTTTCAAAATAAATAAATAATTGCTCAGTAACAACATGAAACAAAAGAAAAAGAAAAAAAGGATATACTAATACTCATTGAACATGAAAGGATCCCAAGAGATGTTAATATGAAATGCACTGGGAATTCTGGATCAGATTCTGGGTAAGAAAAAATTTACCTTGGAAAAGTCATTCTTTGAATTATTGTCTAAATGTGAACATGGACTTTAGATTAGGTGATAGTATTATTTCAATATTAGTGCCCCGATCTTGATTATAATAGTTATGCAGTAGAATATCCATGTCCTTGGTCAAGAACGTAGAATAATTTAGGAGTAATCCATGTCTACAAGGTACTCATAAACATTGCACAAAGAAATTATCTAGCAAATCATAAAACAAAATGGGGCCAAATGGAAATGGTATAAAAAACTGGGTAAATGTTATAAGGGATTTCCTTGAGTGATTCTTGCACAATTCTGTACATTTCAAATTATAGTAATCTAAAACTTTTCAAAAAACAGCCTTGTTGAAAATTTTCTTAACTCAGGAAAGTGTACAACACCTACTTACTAGTCCATTCCAGAAATATAATCATTGCTTCTGTTGTTGGGCTTTTCTGTAGACATACTCCATTACCAACCCTAGAGACTATGTCTTAATCCCAAAATATGACCTCTCTTTTATATCATTACTTAATCCCATTTTAATCTTTCATGAAATCTTATGAGAAATAAAATATTTTTCATGACACCTTTATTGGCATTTCTGTTATATGTCTTAATTCTGAAAGTTATGAAAATTAGCTTTCTAAATTTGAAAACTGGTCTGTCATCTTGTATATTATGTAAAAATCATTTTCAAGTTGTTTTAAATTTCTTGCCTTTTTAATAGAAAATAAGTGTTTAATGCATCTGCAGACTCTTCTATTGTGTATGCTAACATGTACGCATTTTTGCTAACCAAACTGCTGTTAAACTTTTCAAATTTAGTGAAGAATGTCCTTTCATTAAGTAACATTGATAATTTCTTTCATTTTGTATACCCCTTCTAAAACTTTCACAACAGATATCACATACACTTCCCCTTCCATTTCTTCTTTATGCAACTGCTTCTTTCCCCTAGATCATGTGAAATTTCTTTGTGCTCATGACCTGGATAACACACAACACATTTTAGTAATAAATGTATATTGAATGAAGGAATGATAGAATAAATACACATTACTTTTTCAACTCACATAATAAATAAACATTAAGTCTCACAATAGCATTATTTCCAAATTTTCCAGTTGGAAGAACAAGTAGAGGAAGAGGTGTTCCAAACTCAAATAACTTACTGACATCACATTTTATTAACTACTCCAAATAACTTAACCACATTATATTTTATTGACAGAAATAGCTCTACATCCTAATTTTAAGTTCAAAAACATCAATAAAGTTATGTATTTGTTTCACAAAAGCTTTATCCAGTGTACCATACCGAGTAATTTTATAGGTGAAGATCTCTTATTCACAGAACAAGTATCTGAAGGTAGAGATATGGAAACAGAGACATGGAGAAGCCAAGTATATTGTTCCCAGTACAGAGCTTAGTAGTGGAAGAATCTGGATGCAAAACTTGACAGTCCAATTCAAAACTGATTTTTAAGCAACTATACAACCAGTGGTCTCATAACTGGAAAAGAAAAACCATTTAATTTGAAATGCGAAGGCTATCAGAGAATTGTATAAACCAGTTTCTGTTTTGAGACTCAGTGAAAAAGCGTCACAAGGATGTTTATTTACATAGATCTCATGGCAATGGAGCATGTCTACTTTTACATGTGCTTTACATGATCTCCAAGTGAGTACAGCAGAAAACAAACTGAACTCATCAAAATGTAATTTATATATATGAATTTGTCTGCCTTTACTTTGTAGGGGAAGAGAAAAGAAGAGAGCAGGGAGAAAAGAAGAGAGCAATGTGCCAATTTTAGAAACTATTTCTGAGACATTAAAGTGTGTATGGTCCCTAGAGGGCTTCATTCTGAGCTCCTAAGTCCCTGGGGGCTTCGGCTAGTGGCAAGGAAATCTCTTAGTCCATGTTCAGATCCTCTCCTCCTCCACATTCACTGGGGAACATTACAATTGGTGGCCAGCAATTTTCTTCTACAATCAAGCTCAATAAATTTATGCTACTGCCTCAGCATGATACTGACTTTGCTACAAATCTTGTTAGAGATGAACACGCGAACTTGATCTCAGACAGAAATATAGTAGAGGGAGCAAGGCTGTTTTTCAGGGATGGAAGAAAAGCAGGAAAGGCTATCCCAGAGATCTCCACATATTGGCAGATGGCCCAGCAACAAAAGGATCAGAGTTCATGATATTGACAATGATGAGGGCTGTTACTGACGGTGCAAACAGAAAGAGGGGTCATTGCCCAGTACAAGATACCAGGCAACGAGACCAGAATCTCAAGAGGAATAAAGGTGGATGAGAGGTAAGCAATGAGGGGTAGTGCTATGAAGACTGACAATGGTCTCCAGGTGTCTGGTAAGAGCAGAACTGGCTCCCAACAACAAAGGATGAGGAAGTCTCACTTCCTTATCCTTAGGGATCTAAGTTTATCCCGTACTGTTTCTCTACCAGCTTTTCCAAAGATAGGCACATCATCCCACCTCCCCTGTACTCACATATGTCCTCTTCTATCTACCTTCCCACCATCTGTACCTGTCAGGTACTACTCCCATGGCAGCTCCCTTCTCTTAAATAAGTCAGGCAATGTGATTTTTTACTAAAGGATTCCTATTCTAATTCTGATTAATGTGGAAACAAAAAGTTAATGAAACAATCCATGATCTATGAACCTGTAGAATGGAACACTGAGGAGCAAAGCTTTGAAAATCAAGGATTTGGTTGACTAACTGGTCTTTTCTAAATATATATCTGCTAACATAAACTCTCTTCACAGAATGGCCCTTGTTGACTGGGTTCCTTCATCTGAGATTCAGTCACAAAAATCACAGCTCTTCCTGCATTATTGGCATATTTGGTGACATTAAGTATATGATTAGATGATCCTGAGCTTGCTGACATAAAGCGATAGTGTTGGAGAGTCTAGGAAAGCATAATTGAACCTTTTTTTTTTTTAACAGTCTAACAATTTCTTTCTTTTACAGCTTGAGAATTTCTTGATTCAATATATGCAATTTTTAAAAAGCAATGTTTTTGTTTGTTTGTTTGTTTACATAGTGATTTCATTCAGATTATTGGCTATTCAAGATACTTCTAACTCCATTTTTCCATAGGAGCAATTGTTTGTAGTTAAAAAGTTGTTTATCTGCACTTGGAAGAAAATGTTAATATATATTTTTTTAGTTTTTTTATTATGCTCATTTAGCCAATATATAGTACATCATTAGTTTTCAATGGAGTGTTCAATGATTCATATTTGCATATAATACCCAGTGCTCAGCACAACACATGCCCTCCTTAATACCCATCACCTGGCTACCACAATCCTACACTCCCCTCCCTTCTGTAACCCTCAATTTGTTTCCCAGAGTCCAGAGTCTCTCATGGTTTGTTTCTCTCTCTGATTTTTTATCCTTCAGTTTCCCCTCTCTTCCCCAATGGTCCTCTGAGCTACTCCTTATATTCCACATATGAGTGAAACCATATGATAATTGTCTTTTTCCAGTTGACTTATTTCACTTAGCATAATCCCCTCCAGTTCCATCCATGTCAATGTAAATGGTAGGTATTCATCTTTTCTGATGGCTAAGTAATATTCCATTGTATATATGAACCACAACCACATATCCATTCATCTGTTGAAAGACATCATGGCTCCTTGCACAGTTTGGCTCTTGTGGACATTACTGCTATGAACGCTGGAGTGAAGGTGCCCCTTCTTTACACTATATCTGTATCTTTGGGGTGAATACCCAAAGTGCAATTGATGGGTCATAGTGTAGCTCTATCTTTAATTTCCTCAGGATCCTCCATACTATTTTCCAGATTGGCTATACCAGCTTGCATTCACACCCACAGTGTAAGAGGGGTTCTCTTTCTCCAAATCCTCGTCAACATTTGTTGTTTCCTGCCTTGTTAATTTTTGCCATCCTAACTGGTGTAAGGTTGTATGTATCTCATTCTGGTTTTGATTTGTATTTCCCTAATGACAAGTGATGTGGAGCATTTTTTCATGTGTCTGTTACCCATTTGTATGTCTGCTTTGAAGGAAGTGTCTGTTCATGTCTTCTACCCATTTTTTTGACTTGAATATTTGTTTTTTGGGGTGTTGAATTTGAGAAGTTCTTTATAGATCTTGGATATCAGCCTTTTGTCTGTAGTGTCATTTGCAAATATCTTCTCCCATTCCGTGGGTTGCCTCTTTGTTTTATTGACTGTTTCCTTTGCTGTGCAGAAGCTTTTTATCTTGGTGAAGTCCCAAAAGTTCATTTTTGCTTTTGTTTCCCTTGCCTTTGGAGATACATCTTGAAAGAAGTTGCTGTGGCTGATGTGGAAGAGGCTACCCATGTTCTCCTCTAGGATTTTGATGGATTCCTGCAACATATTGAAGTCTTTCATCCATTTTGAGTTTACCATTGTGTATGGTGTAAGAGAATGGTCCAATTTGATTCTTCTGAATGTGACTGTACAATTTTCCCAGCACCATTTACTAAAGAGACTGTCTTTTTTCCATTGGATATTTTTTTTCTGATTTGCCAATGATTAGTTGACCATAGAGCTAAAGGTCCATTTCTGGTGTCTCTATTCTTTTCCATTGATGTATGTGCCTGTTTTTGTGCCAGTATCAAGCTGTCTTGATGATCACAGCTTTGTAATATAGCTTGAAATCAGGCATTGTGATGTCCCTGGCTTTGGATTTCTTTTTTCAACATTCCCCTGGGGATTTGGGGTCCTTTCTGGTTCCATACAAATTTCAAGATCGTTTGTTCCAGTTCTGTGAAAAATGTTGAAAGTATTTTGATAGGGACTGTATTGAATGTATAGATTGCTCTGGGCAGCACAGACATTTTAGGAATACTTAGTCTTCCAATCTATGAGCATGGAATGTTTTTCCATCTTTTTGTGTTTTCCTCAATTTCTTTCATAAGTGTTTTGTAGTTTCTAGAGTGAAGATCCTTTACCTCTTTGGTTAGGTTTATTTCTAGGTATCTTATGGTTTTTGGTGCTATTGTAAATGGAATTGATTCCTTAAGTTCTCTTTTTTCAGTTAGTGTATATAAATGCAGCTTATTTCTATGCATTCTTTTTGTATCCTGCTGTATGAGTTCTGGTAATTTGGGGGTGGAGTCTTTTGGGTTTCCCCATAAAGTATCATGTCATCTGTGAAGAGAGAGAATTTAACTGCTTCTTTGCCAATTTCAATTTTTTTTCTAATCTTTTTGTTGTCTGATTGCTGAGGCTAGGACTTCCAGTACTATTTTGAACAATAATGGTGAGATTGGACATCCCTGTTGTGTTTCTGACCTTAGAAGCTAAGAGCTTTTCCCCATTGAGAATTATATTCATTGTGGGCTTTTCATAGATGGCATTTATGATATTGAGGTATGCTGCCTCTATCCCTACACTTTGAAGAGTTTTAATCAGGAAAGGATGCTGTATTTTGTCAAGTGCTTTTTTCTGCATCAGTTGAGAGGATCTTATGGTAACCTATTATGTTGATTGATTTATGAATATTGAACCACTCTTGTCATCCCAGGGATAAACCCCACCTGGTCATGATGGGTAATCCATTAATGTACTGTTGGATCCTATCAGCTAGGATAGTATTTTGAGTATTTTGAGTATTTTGGCATCCATGTTCAATAGGGATAGAGGACTGTAATTCTTCTTTTTAATGGGGTCTTTGCCTGGTTGTGGGAGCAAGGTAATGCTGGCATCATAGAAGGAATTTGGAAGTTTTTCTTCTGTTTCTATTTTTTGAAACAGCTTCAGTAGAATAAGTATTGTTTTTTTTTTTCTTTGAATGTTTGGTAGAATTCCTCTGGGAAGCCATCTGGCCCTGGACTCTTGTGTTTTGGGAAATTTTTGATTACTGCTTCAATATCATCACTGGCTATTGGTCTATTCAAGTTGTTGATTTCTACCTATTTTAGTCTTGACACTTTATAAGTTTCCAGAAAGTCTTCCTTTTCTTCCAGATTGCTTAATTTATTGGCTTATAGTTGCTCGTAGTAGTTTCTAATAATTGTTTCTATTTCCTTGATGTTAGTCATGATTTCTTCCTTTTCAGTCATGATTTTATTAATTTTGGTCCTTTCCCTTTTCTTTTGGATACATCTGGGGAGAGGTTTATTGATCTTACTAATTCTTTCAAAGAACCATCTTCTAGTTTTGTTGATCTGTTCTGTTTTTCTGGTTTCTTTCACTAATCTCTACTCTAAAAGATTTTATTTATTTATTTGACAGATAGAGATCACAAGTAGGTAGAGAGGCAGGCAGAGAGAGAGGAGGAAGCAGGCTCCCTGCTGAGCAGAGAGCCCTATGTGGGGCTCAATCCCAGGACTCTGGATCATGACCTGAGCTGACGGCAGAGGCTTAACCCACTGAGCCACCCAAGCGCCCCTTGATCTCTACTCTAATATTCATTATTTTTCTTCTCCTGCTTGGTGTATGCTTTATTTCCCATTCTTTCTCCAGATCCTTTAGGTGTAAGGTTAGTCTGTGCATTTGGGAGTTTTCCAATTTTTTGAGAGCTGCTCAGATGGCTATGTATTTCCCCCTTTGGATGCCTTTGCAGTATCCCATAGGTTTTGGACTACTGTGTTTTGATTCTCATTAATTTCTATGAATTGTTTAAATTCTTTAATTTCTTGGTTGACCCAATCATTTTTTATGCAGGGAATAATCTCAATCTTTTGGTATGGGTTGATATTTGATTTGTGACCCAGTATGTGGTCGTTTTTTGTTTTTATTTTTGAAAAAAAAATCCTTTTTACTTAAAATATGTCAAATATGTCTCATAGGTATTTCCTATTTTTTATATTGGTCAAACTAAATTTTATTTTATTTTATTTTTTTAATTTAATTTAATTTTTTCAGTGTTCCAGGATTCATTGTTTATGCACCACATCCAGTGCTCCATGCAATACGTGCCCTCCTTCATACCCATCACCAGGCTCACCCAATACCCCACCCCCCTCCCTCTAAAACCCTCAGTTTGTTTCTCAGAGTCCACAGTCTCTCATGTTTCAGCTTCCTCTCTGATTTCTTCCACTTCACTTTTCCTTTCCTTCTGTGGTCTTTTCTGGAGAAAGTTCCATGTGCACTCAAGAAGAATGAGTATTCTGTTGTTTTAGGATGGAATGTTCTATATATATCTACCAAGTCCATCCGGTTCAATGTGTTATTCAAATCCCTTCTTTCTCCATTCATCTGCTTAGATGATCTGTTCATTGCTGTGAGTGGAGTGTTGAGACCTCTTATAAAGTATTATTATCAATATGTTTCTTTATTTCAGTTATTAATTGGTTTATATAATTGGCTGTTCCTATGTTGGGGGCATAAATATTTACAATTGTTCAATTTTCTTGTTGGATAGACCCTTTTAATAATATAGTGTCCCTCTACGTCTTTTATTATGGCCTTTGTTTTAAAATCTAATTTGTCTGATATGACTATTGCTACCTATGCTTTCTTTTGAGGTCCATAAGCATGGCAAGTATTTCTCCATACTCTCACTTTTAATCTGGAGGTATCTTTAGGTTCAAAATTAATCTCTTGTAGATAGCACATAGATAGGTCTTGCTTTTTTATTCCTGCAGCCCTGTCTGTGTCTTCTTATGGGAACATTCAGCCCATTTACATCAGAGTTACTATTTAAAGTTATGAACTTAGTGCCATTTTATTGCCTGTAAAGTTCCTGTTTGTATAAATTTTCTGTTTATTTCTGGTCTTTTTGCCTCTTGGGGTCTCTCCATCCATTCTGAATGACAGCCTTGCTGGATAAAGTATTCTTGACTGCATGTTCTTTTCATTTAGTACCCTGAGTATGTCTTGTGAGCCCTTTCAGGCTTGCTGGGTTTCCGTGGACTGGTCTGATGTTATTCTGATGTTCCTTCCTCCATATGTAAGGAACCTCACCTCCCTGGCTATTCTCACAGTTGTTTCCTTGACTGTAAAATTTGCAAGCTTCACTATTATATGCCAGACTGTTGATCTATTTTTATTGCTTTTTGAGAGGGGTTCTTTCTGCCTGTTGGACTATAAAGCCTGTTTTCTTCCCCAGATTAGGGAATTTATCAGCTATGACTTGCTCAAATATACCTTCTAACCCTCTGTCTCTTTCTCTCTCTCCACCCCCTTGGGAGCCCCAATAATTCTGATATTGGAACATTTCATGGCATCATTAATCTCTTCAATTCTTTTCTCGTGTGCTACTAGCAGCCTATCTCAGTCCACTTCCTTTTTTCCATCAGCTTATCTTCTAGATCATTACTTTTCTCTTTTGCTTCATTTACCTTGGCTGTTAAAGCATCCAATTTAGATTGCATCTCATTCACAGTATTTTTTAGTTCGGCCTGATTAGATCTCATTTCTGCTTTTAGAGATTCTATATTGTCATTAACACTTTTTTCAAGCATAGCTTTTGACTTCATGATTGCTACCTTGAATTCTATCTCTGACATTTTGCTTATATCCATACCCATTAGTTTTGTGGCAGATGGCATTGTCTCTGTCTCTTTTTTGTTGTTGGGGGTTCCTCCTTCTAATCATTCTGTCAAGGGATGGTTGAATGAATGAGCAGAGTCCAAAATATCAACCACGACACAAGCATCATGCACACACACTCTAGCAAAATCTGGAGTGGTCAGAAGACACCACCATTTAAAAAAAAAAAAAGAAAAGAAAAGAAAAAGAAAGAAAGCCATAATGAAACACGAGAATAAAATTTATAAAATTTAAAAATTTATAAAGTAGAGGGTGAAGGGAAAGAGGTCTATAATTTCCCAGTGCAGACAAATCTCTCAGGGTGTTTCAGGTGTTCCTGGTTGTATTTTGGTCTGTGTGTTAGAGGACAATACTTCCTAAAACTATAAGGTAAAATGTGTACATATATAAAGGTAAAATTGAATAGTAAAAAAAGGACTATAATAAAGCATATATCTAAAAAATATAGGTTTGAAAAATACAAGTTAAAAAGTTACTACGAAGTAAAAGTTGATATAATAAACATTTATTTGAAACGAGAAAAAGATATAAAGAAAAAACATAAAAGAAGTATAAGAAAAAGGAAAAAAAGGAGAGTTTTATCTGAAAAATAAAAAAGCCATGAAGCAATGCCTCAAGCTCAATATACTATTTTCTACTGGCATTGGGATTTTACCATATTATGGGGTCCATAGTTTTGTTGTCCACTTGTTCTTCCAACCTGTCTTCTAGGGGAGGGGCCTGCCATGCTGCTTCCCCGGTAACCCTGTTTGGACCCAGTGGAAACTGGTCTTCTGTGCTTTTGTTCCCTGGTGGCTTTCTGCCCCACCTCTGAGGGTCAGAGCAAAAATGGCCACAACCAAACCTCTGGCCCAGAGCAGAGAAATTGCAGTCTGCTTTCTTTCTATATGTGCCACCAAAAATCACCACCTCCCTTAGTGTGCACCCACATCAGCTCTCTCAGAGGTAGTCCCAGGGGCCTGGGAGTGTCACTGCCCTTTATGCTTCTAAAGTCTGGAATTGCCACACTCTCACATGCATGACCCTGAAGCTCCTGGATCTTGTCTGGGCACTGCTCTAAGGCCCTTTCCCCACCACTACTGCTCTCTGAATTTTTGCCCAGTTGCAGGCACAGGTTCCTGATTTTTTTCAGGCTGCCCAATAGAAGAGCTATTCTCAACCAGCTGAGCTTGTGGTTTATGAGGATCTGAGCTGAAAGTCCCTTCCTAGGATCACTGACCATAAGCTGTTTCCTGGTTCCACTGCCCTGGCACTCTGCCAGTCTAGGAAGCCCCTTTGGCTCTGAGGCTTCTTGTATCCTGAGACCAAAATGCTCTATCTGAAATTCTGCTTTTTCATTTCCAGAGCCCCTTTTAGAGAGGGATGTTGCTCCCTAGAGCAGATTTCTAAGGGTTCCAGTTTTGTGCTCCAGTGTTACATCACTTTCCAGGATCCAGCTTATGGAGGCTCCCTCTTTATCTTATATCTCCCCAAAGATTCATGATTCCATATGTCCTACCTTGCAGAAAGCAGTCACTTTTCTGCTTGTAGAGATCCAGATATATATTCTTATATCTCAGGCTGATTTCATGGGTGTTCAGAATGGTTTGGTAGATATCCAGCTAAATTCAGGGGACAGGTTGAAATGGGGTCCCCCACTCACCCACAATCTTTCCTCACTCCTAAAAGGTAATGTTTCTGACCAAAGAAAGACTTTATGTAAGGGCTAAGACTCCACATTTTCAGAAATTCAGTCATTAGTAAATAAAGAGGTCATTAAAACTTCCTTCATTGTTCTACGGCACTCTCCTGAATCGTTTCTGGTATCCCCAAGGTTTGCCTTCTGTCTTGCATTTCTGCTTTCTTCATTTAACTCTGGCTGAGGGCTCTATCCTTTCCCCCATTTATTTTCTATGCATATCTTACTCCTGAGCTCATGCAATGACTCATTGTTTTCAATGATCTGTATTTCATTAAGAATTAATGAACCTAAATTGGCCAATTCTTATGCTAATGGAAACTGAACTATGGGACCCAGGAAACTGGTCTCTATTCTTCTATGTTACCCATTTACCCATTTTCTACTTCCTGTAGTCAGCAATAATGAGTCCTCCTGCCTCCTAGAGAGTCTTCACTTCTAAGTGTTCACTAGTGTGTGTTACAGAATGTCAGTAAATTTAAGCATATAACTAATTTTCAGGATTTCAGTTGTTAGAAATATAGGCAAAATAAGATGCAATCTTATAAGAAAGGTAAAAATAGAATGGAATTTTGACCCAGAATAGCCAAAGTACATTGATTTGCATAATCTTTTCCAATACTCTTCCTTCATACTCCTTTGAAAGGACATCTAGTCTTACACAGATACAGACAATATAGATAGATGCAGATTTCTACATATATTACACACTTGGATGTCAGCTGTTACTCTCTGCTCAGTAATAGCAAGCTTTTATACTATATGTGGGTCAGAGTCAGCTTTGCTGGGTCAAATTGACAGTGCTAGACCTAGAGAGGATAAAATAATAGTACCACTGGGTAACTGGAATATGGGAAATGGAGAGATTCATCAAGGTGGAATTCAAATGTCCTTTCCAAGCAAAATAAACAAGTATAATTATTTTGTCCACAGGTCCAGAAGATGTAACAGAGAGATCATCAGTTGATTCCCTACTCAGATGATCTGGTGGTTCTAATGCATATAATGCCTTCACATAACTTCTTTTAGTGGACTAGTACTTGTGAAATTCCCTTCTGAACCAGTCATGGGTATCCATGGATCTGGTGTTTTTGTTTTGTTTTGTTTTACCTTCAGTAGTATAAATGAGTTGAATAATTCTTAGCATTATGCCAAAATCAGAGAGATTCTGATTTTGACTGATGGTGATGATGACTGGATAAAAAAGGAATTAGAAGAGATGAGTACCTCTGACTGAGACAGTTTATTCTTTTGTTTCTGGAGACCCAAAGACATTATGTCGATCTCCAACATTACAGTCTTCATGCCTTCTGTATTGACACTAATAGGGATCCCAGGCCTAGAGTCTGTGCAGTGCTGGATCGGGATTCCATTCTGTGCCATGTATCTCATTGCTATGTTTGGAAATTCCCTGCTTCTGATCATCATCAGGTCACATCGCAGTCTCCATGAACCCATGTACATTTTCATAGGCATGCTAGGAGTCACAGATATTGCACTTGCAACCACCATTATGCCCAAGATGCTTGGCATATTCTGGTTTCATGTACCAGAGATTTATTTTGACTTTTGCTTGCTTCAAATGTGGCTCATTCATACATTTCAGGGCATAGAGTCAGGCATCCTCCTGACCATGGCTCTGGATCGTTATGTGGCTATCTATTATCCACTAAGATATGGCGCCATCTTCACCCACCAGCTGGTCTACCAAATAGGGGCTGGGATAGCACTCAGGGCTGCCATTCTGGTAGCCCCATGCCTAGTACTGATAAAGTGCCGGTTTCAATTTTACCATACAACCATCATCTCCCACTCCTACTGTGAGCATATGGCCATTGTGAAGCTGGCTGCAGAAAATGTGCGGGTCAACAAAATCTATGGCCTGTTTGTGGCATTTGCTGTTGCAGGATTTGACATGATATTCATCACTTTGTCCTACATACAGATCTTTTTCACAGTTTTTCGTTTGCCCCAGAAGGAGGCTCGGTGGAAAGCATTCAATACCTGCATCGCCCACATCTGTGTCTTCCTCCAGTTCTACCTCCTTGCCTTCTTCTCCTTCTTCACACATAGGTTTGGTGCTCATGTTCCTCCTTATATCCATATCCTCTTTTCTAGCCTCTACTTGCTGGTCCCCCCTTTTCTCAATCCACTTGTATATGGTGCCAAGACCAAGCAGATCCGCATTCACGTGGTAAAGATGCTGTGTTCATAAAATCTACTGTGATTAACACCTGCGGCCTTCCCTTTCATGCAATAGTAACAGTCCCTCAAAACAACATATAATACTTAGCAATTCACATTATTTGAGCTGCTTCAGAGTTGTATATTTATTTTGTGCAATTTGTGTGCATTTTATGATTTTAATGTCATCATACTCCATGACCACTATCAGTCATTGGGGTTTTGCATACAACTGGGTAATGAGAGGAAGAAACACAAAGACAAAACAGTGAAGATATGATATTTCTTTTTCTCTTCTCTTTTTCAGTCCCTGGTTCAGCTTTTTTTTTTTTTTAATGGATTCTTCTCCGAAAGTTTTCACAAATATACATCTATCCCTTAAATTAAATGCACTCAAACCCATTGTTCTAGAGTGTCCTGATACTCAGTGAAAACAAGGTGTTGGTGTGTCTTGAAATTTTTAGTTATCTAAAAATTTTTTTGAGGAAATGTATTTTAAACACATTGCATCAAAACAAACAAACATAAACAAAACAAAACCATTATGGATAAGAGATGATAATATAAAAATTTCAATATATCTCCAGAGTCATTCAGGAATTTTGAGTTGCAAAAATCATGAGAAATCATGTGATCCATTTTACATATCTATATCTTCTCTGTTCCCTCTACTAGTCATTTCTTTATTACTTCATCAAGTGTTATTAAAGCACAATATATTAACTATCATACAAGGGGATAGTAGCAGGGTGGTAAATTTGACACAATGCTTAAGTTTCATGGATTTGTTTCCTTGTATTTCTGGGAGGAAAGAAGAGAGAAACAAAGAGAGAGGGAAAGGAACAAGAACATAGGAGTGTGCACTGAGTGTAAGGTAAGGAAACATTGAAATTCAACTGAAAACAGCAGGCAGGAGAGTTAAAATCATTGTCTTTGCTTTTTAATTAGGAAGCCTGGCTCCTGAGGAATAATGACTGATTGGCCCAGTAAGGAAGGGCACAACATGCCAGGTAGGCAATAGAGGTGACATGAATTAGAGAATGTGCTTAATCAACAGCACAGATTTTTTTTTCCAATGTAAGAAACAATTTTGAGAGGCACAGATGCTATGATATCAAATATGGCCATGGAAGGCAAATTGGAAAAAGAGAGCAGGAGATACAACTCCTACTTATGGGATGAATAAGTCACAGGGATAAAGAGTACAGCATAGGGAATAGAGTCAAGGGTATTCTATTAGCTTTGTGTGGTGACAGATGGTAGCTACACTTGCTGTGAACACACCATATTGTTTAGACATGTTGATTCACTATTCTGTACTCCTGGAAGTGATGTAACATGTGTCAGCTATACTCTAAGTTAAAAAAAAAAAATGCCCCTGGACACTCTGCAAAGATGTTGAACTTTATTCTAAAAGTTATTACGTATCGCTAGAGGTTTTCTCCATGAGGTAAAAACATGTTTTTTGTGTGCATGTAAATGTCTCTGTGTGTGTACCTATCCGGCATGTGATAACATATCTTCTCAGTGGATATAAGACATCATGTTTTTTAATCAAGAAAGGCTGTTAAATTAATGAAAAGGTGGAGTGTTTTAACTAAGATT
Source organism: Enhydra lutris kenyoni (assembly GCF_002288905.1). Classification (NCBI taxonomy): domain Eukaryota; kingdom Metazoa; phylum Chordata; class Mammalia; order Carnivora; family Mustelidae; genus Enhydra; species Enhydra lutris. The sequence goes on from NW_019154152.1 coordinate 9,253,060, forward strand.
AACAACTTCAGAGCTTAAGGCTAAGTGGATTGTTTCTGAAAAATTAAACTCATAGATCATTTGCTGAATGATGATGGAAAATATACATATGTGTGCAGATGTCCATAATTTGATTTATGACATTAAAATCAATGCATCTATAAAATAGACTGCATGTTGTATAAATGGCTGATACTCTGTCTTGTTTAATGCATTCAGGCTCATCACATTATCAATGAGTGCTGAGGATGACATTTGTAAATCTAGGGGATATCTTGGGGCATCTTTTGAAAATATGTTCAATGTCAATATTTATTATATGATTAATATATGATATGACTATAATGGATTGCCTATAGGGATTGTTATTTATTTATTTTTAAATATTTATTAATTTGACAGAGAGATAGAGCACAAGCAGAGGGAGCAGCAGGCAGAGGGAGAGGGAGAAACAGGCTTCCTGCCAAGTAGGGAGTCTGATGCAGGACTCCATCCCAGGACTGCAAGACCATGACCCAAGCGGAAGGCATACGCTCAAATGACTGAGCCACCGAGGCGTCCCAGGGTTGTTGTTCTTAAATAACATAATTTCCTTAGGAATAAAACTAAGATAGCATCAGAAGTAATTTCTTAATTTTTAAGTCAGGGTTCAGCAAACTCCTATAGAAAGAGACTGGTACATAGCGTAGGCTTTGTGGGCAAAGGGGCAATTCAAGACTATACATATGTATTTAGATAGCAAGATAAAAAATATATTGCACAAAATGTTTTAATGATATTCAAATTCTAATATGAGCAATAATGATCATAATTGTGTAGTTTTTCTATAATTCAGTCTAAAGTAGAAGAACAGAATTTCTTTCTTTCTGGGAGATAGCATTCTGCTTAAGTGGGGCTGAAAGTCAGATATTCCCTTCAACACATTGATTGCAGGAGTTCATCTCTAAAAACTGTACTCAGCTAGTGGGCTATCCAAAAACAAACAGCAGGTCAGCATAGGGTGGTCTACTATAATTGCAAGCTTTTTTGGAGTAGTTTGAAATATATCTTACAATGACTAGTCCTGACAGTCATCGTAGAAATAGTGGGAATATAAAGGTTACTGGGAGATATAACGTGAAACCAGAAGCTGTTTGCACCATCCTCAATTGTCATTATGGTAAAATATCTATGCTAGAGTCCAGATTGTTCCATTATTGTGGCCTTTGATGTACCAGGACCATCTCCAATCTGAGACCTAAAAAGGAAACAAAGGAAAACAAATGGGTCATTGCAAGGTCAAGAGGATAACCAGGACTCTCTATCGTCCCACACACTGACTAGGACAATTATAGAATATGTTCTTGAACAGGAATTTATGTGAAAAAGAAAAATATATTTTGTATAGGGTCATTTTAATGATTTCTAGAAACTTCAAGTGATCCTTCAAAGAGATTGTATCAATTATAACACTGACTATTGGCATTTGTATGTCTGAATTCTCAAAAACACTGGTTATGTTTGAGATTTTTAAGTGTTGAGAATCTAGTGAAATATGATTGTCTTTATAATTAGCATCTTTAAATGTTTTTTTAAAAAATTAACGTATAATGTATCATTTGCCCAGGGCATAATTAGCATTTAAAAAAGAGTGCAATGATTATGCTGTTTTTCTTCTACTTGTAAATCCTTTCTATGAAGTACTTTATTGTTTCCTTTGAGCACTTTCTGATTTGAGTTCATTTTTAATTTGTGTGTTTAAAATCTGATAAATAAATATTGAGTTAACATTTCCAAGGGTTTTATTTCTCAGGACTTCATGAGCGAGCTTCCAATAAGCCATGGGTTTTTCCTAGGACGAGAGCAGACAAAGAAAGAGGTCTGAATCTTAGTGAGTTTTGACCCATGGGGTGTAGGAGCTCATTCCTCTCACTCTTGATGTTGGCTTTCAGGTGATGGTGCAAAAATGCACTGGCCCATTGATAAGGAAACCCAAGTTTGGCTCCCTGTGCCTGGGAAGGCCAAAACTCAAGGGAAAAGTGTTGATTGGAAAGCAATATGAGCATTATTCAGGAGGCTGGCTACCAAGGGAGAAGGCAGATCCTGGTCCAATGGCCATTCTGTGGTTTCTGCCTGGCCCAGAGATTTTTTTAATGGGTATAGGGCACTAATCAATAAAGGGAGTACCGAGACCTGTAACATTTCTTGATTATGTGCAGAAGCCATGGTGCCAGCTACAGAAGTTATCCCAGTGCTCAGAGGTTGTGCAAGTGAGGATCCTGCTTCTTAGTGCAAGGGAGTGTCTGTGTTGTGACATGCAAGAGTTCTCTGTTCTTTTTCTATTTTTAAACTATTTATTTATTTATTTATTTATCAGAAAGAGAGAGAGAGAGTGCACACAAGCAGTGAGAGTACCAGGCAGAGGGAGAAGCAGGCTTCTCAATGAGCAAGGAGCCCCATGTGGGACTTGATCTCAGGACCCTGGGATCATGACCTGAGCTGAATGCAGCCACTTAACTGACTGAGCCACCCAGGCATCCCAAGAGTTGTCTGTTCTTCCAAAGAAAAGATGCATGATATATAGATATACAAAGAAAAGTTAGTTAATCAGTCATGCAAGTGAAGAGTGTTTGCTAATATGTAAAGACTTGTAGGTTAGTAGAGGAACCGACATGACTTCACCTTCTGGGCTTTTGCAGACCTTTTTCCAAATGACTAATTCGGATAGAGTAACTTGCAATACATGACCTCTCTCCACTTTTCATCTTCTTAGTATAAAATTACCCATGGGTTAAAATAAAATTCACACTTTAAAGGGTATAAAGATACTGGTTTTTAGTAAAGTTAAAAAGTTGTGGGACTGACTCTACTCTCTAATTCCTGAATGATTTCATGACCCCAAAAAAGATACCCCATTCCCATTACCAGCTATTTGCCACTCATCCTATTCCCAATTTATGGAACCCACATACCTGATTTTATCTCTATGGATTCAACTGACCTGGACATTTCAAGGAGTAGATAATACAATGCATGGCTTTTTATGCCTGACTTCTTGCACAAAGCATAAAGCTTTCAAGTTTCACCTATATCGCAGGATAAACAGAACTTTCTCTTTTATTTTACTTTACTTTTGAGTATAGTTGGTACAATATCACATTAGTTTTAGGTGTACAACATAGTAATTCAACCATATAATATATTCATTGTAAGTGTGAAAAGCACACATTTCTATACAATACAATCACTATATCGTTATTTAGAGCTCATTTATTTTTATGTCTGAATGAAATGTCATTGGATGAATATACCCAAGTCTGCTTTTGAATCTGGCAGTCAGGACTCTGCCCACATAAGTTTTTCCCTGGTCCATCTCCTCTCTGCATGATAGGGACTCCCATTTGAATTCAGACATTTCCACAAATAATATAGGCATGCCTAGGTCCTTCTATTTTGTATTCCTCATGATTACTATATATTTATATCTCCTTGCTTGATAAACTTTATCAACCATTGCAGTAAAACCTATTCAATTCCACTTCTAACACAGTTCTATTTAAAAATTAAACTTCTGTTTCTGATTATCTATGGAACACTTGTGGAATAAGGAGCCACTTCTGAAAATGTGTGCTCTGTAGTCCCTATTTTATTTCTCACAGGTGATTATTTCTAATTAGTAAAATCTTTAAAAGCTCTAAATAACTGTACCTGTTACCAAATAAGGAGTCCCACGGTTTCCAAAACATCTTATTTCTCTGTAGCTCTAATGGGTTTTAACTAAACCATATCTAAGAGTAATTGTCTCTCTAACTTTCAATAGCTTTATGATTCTGGGATGTTCAAACACTTTGGGCATTTCCCAACATCTTGTGACTCATTCAATATGTTGAAAATAATATTATATTCTCTAGGCAAAGAGTAGTTTACTACTCTTTTACTATTTACTACTCTTTACTGTAGTTCAGAATGTGCTGACCTCACCTCAGCCTCCTTCATATTCTACTTGAAGAGTATTCTTCTTGATTTCTCTGAAAATATTTTATTTATATTAAGCCCATCACTGTTACCCTGATGGGCAGCTAATACTCTGATGTATGTAATTTGCTCCTTTTACTGGGGTAATGACCCTGGGTGTGGCTGTATATAATCTGCCAACATGACATCACTGAGTGCACAGCTGGGAGGAGATATCCACAACCAGTTCTCTTAAGCTTCTGGGTGCTCACTTGGAACACAGCACAGCCATCCTACAACACTGGTTTTTCTAGGATGAATGTAATTTTATGGCAGTTTATGACAAGATGTGAGTCAGAGATCCTTTCAATGCAAAAAGAACAGGTCTACTCCCTAGGACCTGACCCAATGACACAAGTCAAATACTGTGTGACTGTAACTAAGGCCATCAAGTCTTTCAGACAGATGCACGGAATACAGTCTTGATAGACTCTTCCTTTTACCGCACAAAGATTCTGAATCATGTCCATTCTTCAGCTTGAGAAAAAGATTAAAATTTCTCTTTAAGTTCAAACCCTTTTTTTTTCACCTAAGTAAATGTCAGGCATGAATAATCCTTCATAGTTGGAAACCAGAAATAGATATTCTGACTGGCACTAAAATTTTGAAAAATGCACATCATTACATGATCTGAATTCTGAACATGACTGGGAATCTTTGTGTATCACATAGAAATATTCCATTTAGTTCTCTGTCAGCATGTCTCCACTGATGTTTTCATAGGCCTTCACTGGTTCGTATTTGTAAAAAGTGTCATCGACTGGGGCGCCTGGGTGGCTCAGCAGGTTAAAGCCTTTGCCTTCGGCTCAGGTCATGATCTCAGGGTCCTGGGATGAAACCAGCATCAGACTCTCTGCTTAGCGGGGGCCTTTCCCTTCCTCTCTCTTTGCCTGCCTCTCTGCCTGCTTGTGATCTCTGTCAAATAAATAAAATCTTTAAAAAAAAAGTGTCATTGACTGTTTGTGTTGTCTTGGGGCACTGTCTTCTCTTAGAAGTTTCTGGAAGGACAGTCAATTTGGCTTCCAGTCCCCAAGGACACCAGGATGTGAGAGTTTTTATTAGATGCAGATGTGCTATGAGACATAGTCTCCTAGGTTTTGAAACATATTGTGCCTGCTTTTCACCCTTGTCCTGAGGGGGGGAGGCAGGCTCCCCCCTGAGCAGAGAGCCCGATGCGGGGCTTAATCCCAGGACCCTGAGATTATGACCTGAGCCGAGGGAGAGGCTTAACTCACTGAGCCACCCAGGTGCCCCTATCCCGGGCTAATTTAAAGCTCACCAGTGACTGGTGCAAAAAATCCCCAGGCAGCAACGTAGTACAAAACAGCCATCCTCACTATTGGAAATACCAAAAAATTTTCACTCTGTGGCTTCTACTTATGTTACCACAGATGATTCCAGGTGAGTCTTTGGGCCTTAGATGTGTACTGAGTGTGGGGAACATGGAGAATTGTTTTCAAGGAGAACACAACACCTTTATGCTCCAAGAAGATGGCAGGATGATAAAAGAGCAATGGGGTCATAGAGTAGCTGATTGTTCACATGGGAAGAAGATTTTGTCCATGTTGCTGTTCAGAATATTTCTGAGTCAGTTGATCACACACTGGGTGAGATATTTTAAAGTGAGCCTCACAGGTATGAGGAGCCTCGAGGTGGATTAAGGCTGATCAATGCACGGAAAACAAATTAGGTCAGGAAATTATACATGTTTAGACTGGAAGAGTTCCAGTAACAATGACACCCTCAAGTCATTCAGGGGAAATCACATCTGGTAACATGCTCATCAAGTATCTGATGTAGTCAAGAAAAGGACAGGGTAACTTCTAGGAATGAATTATTGGCATTCAGGCAGAGTAATACATTTTATGTTTCTTTCTAATATTTTAAATGCATTACATCATTTCATCCTCACAGTTACCATGTAGTGTGTTTCTACCAGTTAACTTTGCCTCAGTAATAAGGAATTGAGACAATGTAAAGTTTTAGAACTGCCTGAAGAGCGTGCATAGCTAAGGGATATCCCAAGGATGCAAACTGTCCTAACTGACTTCAGATCCATATCCCATGGCTGATGTGTTCTTCGGAAGGTGGATTGAGGACTTCTATGAGAAATGAAGAGACAGTTTGAGGCTCACCAGGAAGAAGACCTGTCTGACAGTTGGAGCGGTCCTGCAATGGACAAGCTCGCTCAGAAACAGAGGGTCTCTCCCTGGGGTGTTGACGCAGAGATCAAACGGTGAATGTCAGAGATCTTGTAGAGGGAAAGGTTTCCATAGAGTGTTGGGAGAGTGAATTTAGACCTAATCCCTTCCTTCTTTATGTTCTGGGAATCAGCCTGAGTCAGAATTAGGTTTAAGTAGAACTAATGGTTCAGGATTCCTGCTGAAAATGAGACCCCTGATTGTTCTTCCTGTTCCCTGGATTTCAGGGTTTAAGATTTGTCCCCTGCTTCTTTCGAACATGTATATGTGTACACACAACGGTTGCTTCTGGCTAGTCCTTGTCATCCAGTGCCGTTACTCATTACTCTGAAACCATGAACATCTTACTCTCTCTTCCCATGACTTCTCTCCATCAAGTCATCAAGTAGCACAAATATTCTTCCTGTGTTACTCTTCTAATGTGGCCAGATCACATCATCCTATCCCATCCTATCACAACTATTCTTCTAATGCCAGATCTCATCCTTCTGGATCAGATGGAGTGGATTTTTAAAGGAAAAACAAAAAACAAACAAACAAAAAAGCCTGTTTTTCCACCTAAGGTTTTGAAATTATTTTGTTTAAATTGTATCCTTATTTGTTATTCTTCTCTTTTCCTAAACCCCAACAAACCATCTCTGCTTATGACACAATTCATATGTGAAATTACTTACTGATTTGCAATCCAACTGTGCATTTCATGCTTCTTTAATTTTATTCAGAGTATTTCCTCTCCAAATGCTCTTGCACCTCCTTTATCTGGCTAATATCTACTGAATAATGATTCCCCTTGATAAACAGATTTAATCTGCCCATTTTTATTAAATCTACAACATCTTCTTTTTAAATTAAGGAATATTTTTCTCCTGTGTAAAACTCTAGATCAATGGTTAGTAACCAGGTATGGTGTGCCCCTCCCCACACATGAAGGTGACATATGGTAATGCATGAGACATTTTTTGATTTTCCTGATGAGAGAGAATAATTTGCACCTATCTAAAGGGTAGGAGTAGGGATGCTGCTCAGCCTAAGACAATGTAGAGAACTACACAGAATATAAAATCTATCTGATCAAAAATGCCAGTTGTGTAGAGAGTGAGAAAACCTGCTCTAGAAGAATAGCCATGAGGCCTCATGAAGCTGGAAATGTAAAATTATCCTGAAGGAAGGAAACTACTTTCTTCACATGATGAATGTACTTTGAAGGAAGGTTTTCCCATGTTACTTATCTGATAGTGTGTTTACTGGCTCCTTTCCTTTTTACCCTCCTTCTGGTTGACTGCCATATAAACTCCTGCCAAGCTGAATTTTGCACATTCTCCTCTAAGTATTCTTCAGGTCAGGTATGACCCATGTATCCATGTTAAATCTCCCAAATGCCAACACCTGAAAAAGAGAGTGGCACACACTTTTGAGCCAAATCACAGTGTTAGCCAGTATATGAGTGATCTGATATGTAAACTGGACCTATTTTGTATGTGCAGAATATAGTAAACATTTTTGTGTGTATGCATTTGATCTGTGAAATAAGAAGGTACTCTAGAAGTTTCTTCCCTCAGAATCTGAAAAGACACAAACTAATTAAAAACTATTGTATATTTTTGTACAATCCAGCCTGACTTATTCACACACTGAGAGACAGCTCATAATTCTTACTGAATTGGGTGATAAAATCTCAAAAGACAAAATCTTGTTTGTTCTTTGTGGATCAGTATGCCATGGAATTTGAATTCAAGTGGCTCAATTATATTATATATAACAATTATAATTGTTATATATAATTATATATATAATTATAACAATTATAACAACAGCAAGTCTTAGTTTTTCATTAATATAATGGATTAATGATGTCAATACCATAGGTAAGGAAGACAATGTAATTTTTCAAGTCTTAGGAGCACAAATGATGTAGCATGTATTTAACAAATGGTAACCATTAGTTTTGAATTCCAAGCACTCAGGATAGTGAAGATTCTTCTAAATATAGGATAAATAACTTTAACAGGTTGCCCCATTATTTCTTCAAGTGCTTGAAACAGGTACATACAAATAAATCACTAGCACATAATCCTCTCTTTGTGGTTAATAATATAACCTTCTGATTTGAGGAAAATCTAGGTTGACTCATATATTTGCAAAAAGGAAGGTTTCCAAAACAAGGAATCTTAGATAGGAAAGCCTGACTCACAGTTAATTTATAAGAAAACAGAGTAATAAATGCTCCTGCAATTGACTGAGATGTGTTTTAGAGAACTTCGCAAGTCTCAAGGACAATCTAAAGTTATCAGAAGATCTTGAAGGAATGTGGACAAGATGTGATTGTCTGTTTTTGTAAAAAATTGCCTGTCATTTTAAACCATCGTCATATCTTTATCTGTTTTATACTTGGTGAAATCATTTTCTAAATGAACTTAGAAATTGTTAAAAGAAAATGAATATAACTTGTGAATTAGTTTATTGCATATTCTGAGGAGAAAACACTTTCTGGAAGAAAATATAAATGTCAGTTGTAAGGAATCAGCAGGCAAGAAAATTCTTAGGGGCTTTGAAAATGATAAGGCAAATGCACTCATAAGGAGACACTGATGATTATAGTTTAATGTGTTAGATTGAGCAGCAAAGGACAGAGACTAAGAATAGGATGGATATAACCACTTGAAAAACAATGTGAAGGGGCGCCTGGGTGGCTCAGTGGGTTAAAGCCTCTGCCTTCTGCTCAGGTCATGATCCCAGGGTCCTGGGATGGAGCCCCTCATCAGGCTTTCTGCTCTGCAGGGAGCCTGCTTCCTCCCCTCTCTCTGCCTGCCTCTCTGCCTACTTGTGATCTCTGTCAAATAAATAAATAAAATCTTTAAAAAAAAAAAAAAAAAAGAAAAACAATGTGAAGAGATTTCATTGTATTTTCAGTGGGCAGAAGATGCATTAGAGTATAAATAAAGAAAACATTAAATTTCACAGGGTGTCATTGTTTTTACAAATACTTAAGAATAAATGCATATTCAGCCTTAGGGATTGAATGGCAGAGAGCACAGATTGGAATTTCAAATACCTACAAGGGATGTTCAAAAAGCAGGGCACAGTACGAACGATCTCTGATAGAAACTGCCACAGAAGACAGCCATGAATTAAAAATAATTGATTTATTTTCACAGAGAAGAAGCAGGAAAAGTTGCACCATGCATGATTAGGTTTTGGGAAAACATAGAAACTTTGACAAATTAAGTTGAAAACATTCTGAATGGAGGAGAGAGGGATCAGACTGGGAAGACGCTATGCTGAGAAGACAGGCTGATGAGCTGCAAAATTGAGAAATACTCTGGTCAAACTTGTTTTCTGATTATGGTCAGCGGAATCAGTCAGCAGCACCATGGCTGCTGACAGCCTAGTAGGAGTCTAGTTCTCGAAATGCCTATATTCTGAATTAAATAAATTTTTCCAGGTCCAATTAGCAGGTTACAAAAAAAAGCACATATGATGAGCGGGAAACACAAGATACAAGGAAACTCTTTTTGTTCTTTTAGTCATGGAATAGAAAAAAACGCCCTATCCATTTAACTTTTGTCATTGAAAGTGATAAAAGCATGTTGAAACATCGACCTGATGGTTGTTCTTACAATGACTTTCTGAAAAGAGAAAATTTGAAAGGATTCATTGAAAAGATACAATAAGATGGATGATATTCCAATGCATGTCTTCTTTATGCATTCACTTGATGGGCAATGAGGTTTTTTCCGTATCTTGGCTATTGTGCATAATGCTGCAGTGAACAAGAGACTGAATATTTCTCTTCAATATTCATTTCCAGTCCTTTGTGTGTATGTATGTGTGTGTGTGTATGTATGTATGTATGTATGTATATATACATATCTCAGAGGTGGATTTGCTGGGTTACATGTAGATTGTTTTTAAGTTTTTGATGCACTTCCACATTGCTTTCCTTAGTGGCTGGCAAACAAACATTCCCACTAACTGGGTACAATGGTTCCCTCTTCTCCACTTCCTCTGCAACATTTGTTATCTCTGAATGATGACAGCCATTGTAATGGAACTGAGGTGATATTTCACTGGTTTTCATTTGCATTTCTGTGATGATTAGTTTATTCATGCAGGAGGAAGAAAAAAATCCTGCCATTTGTGACCAAATGGTGAACTCTGAGTACATTATGATCTGTGAGAAGAGTCAGACAGAGACATTCCAACACTGTATGCTATCACTATATGTGGAATGTTCAAAAAGCTGAATAAGCAAAAATTAAAAATAAAAATTATGTGTAACAGGGGCTGAAGGACAAGAAAAGAGAGGAGTTATTTTATTAGTAGATAAATAAGTTCTGAAGATCTAAGGCACAGGATAGTGATGACAAACAAAAATCATGTATTAAAAACATCAAACTTACCAAGAGACTAGATCTTCATTTTTCCAACCATCAGAAGGAAAACATAACAAAGCAATGTGATAGAGCGCTGGCTAACACTACAATGGAACTCATAGTGCAATATGCAAACGTATCAAATCAAAAGGCCATACACCCTAGGCTTAGAAGATCTCATGTCACTTATCTTTCATATATATATAGGATCAAGAGGATGAAATATGCATTATCTGACTAAAGAATACTTTGCTAAAGTACAGTAATTTCTTCTTATTTTTTATTCTCGTAGTCTTGATGAGGAATAGAAGACGAAACAGCAACACCACTACTTGATTCTACAGACCAAATCATCATGCTCATACCCAATGGTTCCGTCTTCATGCCCCCCATCCTGACACTCACTGGCATTCCTGGGCTGGAGTCAGTGCAGCATTGGATTGGGATTCCATTCTGTGTCATGTATTTCATTGCTGTGATTGGGAATTCCCTAATTTTGGGTGTAATCAAATATGAGCACAGCCTCCATAAGCCCATGTACATATTTTTGGCCATGCTGGGGGCCACGGACATTGCACTTAGCACCTGCATTCTTCCCAAAATGTTAGGCATCTTCTGGTTCCACTTGCCAGAGATTTCCCTTGAAGCCTGCCTTTTACAAATGTGGCTTATTCACTCATTCCAGGCAGTTGAATCAGGCATCCTACTGGCAATGGCCCTAGATCAATATGTGGCCATCTGTGATCCCCTGAGACATACCACCATCCTCTCCCAGCAACTCTTGATTCACATTGCAGTTGGGGTTATACTCAGGGCTGCTATTCTTGTAGCACCATCCATTGTGCTCATCAAATGTCGTCTTAAACTCTACCGAACCACAATGATCTCCCACACTTATTGTGAGCACATGGCCATCGTGAAGCTGGCTGTTGAAGATGTCCGCATCAACAAGATATATGGTCTTTTTGTTGCCTTCTGTATCTTAGGGTTTGACATAATCTTCATCACCTTGTCTTACATTCAAATCTTTATCACTGTGTTTCAGTTGCCCCAGAAGGAGGCACGATTCAAGGCCTTTAATACCTGCGTCGCACGCATCTGTGTCTTCTTACAGTTCTACCTCCTTGCCTTCTTCTCCTTCTTCACACATAGGTTTGGTGCTCACATACCACCGTATGTTCATATCCTCTTATCAAACCTGTACCTGTTAGTCCCTCCTTTCCTCAACCCTATAGTCTATGGTGTGAAGACCAAACAAATTTGTGACCATGTCCTGAAAATATTTTTCTCCAAAAAACCATCTTGATCATTATTGGCTCCTTCCACAGACATTTTAGGTTGAGTCAAGCAGGAACATCATATGGTGAAAAATTAATATCTTCCACAAACATCTAAGTTCAAAAAGTATTTAATATTAGTAGCTTATAATTGAATGAGGTGTTCAACAACTATGAAATTGTCAAGAACAATGGTTTGCTCTTCATGTAAGAAATAAATTCTCTTATGGCCTGAATTCAAAATTTTCTTTTTCCTGTGTATTTTTCCTATTAGTTTAAATATAGGGGTTTCTCTCTGGCAACACTTTGACCTACACAGAAACAAAATTACAGAAAATAGGACAATTCCAGGTTCTTCCAAGGACCATATCATATATCAATATTCTCAAATTGGTAACCCAGGCCATAGCTATGTTTCTAGCTATATCTCATTTTCTCTTTTCTTTTCTTCTTTCTTTTTTTTTTTTAAGATTTTATTTATTTGGCAAAGAGAGACACAATGAGAGAGGGAACACAAGCAGGGGGAGTGGGAGAGGGCAAATAGGAAGCCAGTTGCAGGGCTCGATCCCAAGACTTTGGGATCATAACCTGAGCCAAAGGCAGACGTTTAACAACTGAATCACCCAGGCACCCTATATCTCATTTTCTATTATTTGCTTTTGTATCTATATTTTGACACATTTGGGATCATTTAACTGTTTCTCTATACAGTCTAAAATATTGGTAAATACAAAAATAATGTAAAACCAACAATAATGATATGAGCAACACCAAGTAGATATGGACATAGAGTATAAATGGTGATGATGATGCATAGGAAAAAATATACTAAAAAGATTTCTAGAAAAGCATATTTTCTAATATGCTTTCTTTTGTTTTTGTTTTCTACCTTTCTTTTATTTTAAAGATATTTATTTATTTATTTTACTATGTTCAATTAGCCAACACATAATAATACATTATTAGTTTTTGATTAAGTGTTCAATGATTAATTAGTTGTATATAACACTCAGTGTTCACGACCACACATGCCCTCCTTAATATCCATCACCTTTTTACACCATCTCTCCATTGACCTCCCTTCAAATAATCCAGTCAATGAATGGGCAGAAGACATGAACAGACACTTCTCCGAAGAAGACAAACAAATGGCTAACAGACACATGAAAAAATGTTCAACATCATTAGCCATTAGGGAAATGCAAATCATAACCACAATGAGATATCACCTTATACTAGTTATTATGGCTAAAATTAACAAGACAGGAAACAACAAGGGCTAGCAAGGATGTGGAAAAAGGGGAACACTTTTACACTGTTGGAGGAATGCAAGCTGGTACCGACACTCTGGAAAACACTATGGAATTTCCTCAAGATGTTAAAAATAGAACTACCCTAAGACCCAGGAATTGCACTAACAGGTATTTACCCCAAAGATACAGATGTATGAAAATAAGGAGCAGTTGCACCCAGTGTTCATAGCAGCAATGTCCACAATAACCAGACTGTGGAAGGAGCCAAGATGTCCTTCAACAGATGAATGGATGAGGAAGAGATGGATCATATATACAATGGAATATTACTCAACCATCAGAAAGGATAAGTACTCACCATTTGCATCAACATGGATGGAACTGGAGGGGATTAGACTAAGTGGAATAAGTCACTCAGAAAAAGGCAATTATCATAGGATTTCATGGATATGTGGAACATAAGGAATCATGCAGAGGACCACAGAAGAAGGGAATGAAAAGTGAACGGGAAGAAATCAGAGAAGGAAACAAACCATGAAAAATCTTCTTTTTTTTTTAACAGTTTATTGAAATATGATTCACATATAATAAACTAGCACATACATAAAGTATAAAATTTGATTAATTTTGGCATCTACAAACCTATGGATCCATCACAACAATTAAGATAATGAACTGAAACACTACTCCTAAAAGTTTCCAATGCTCCTTTTTGACCAAGTCCTACTGAACCTTCTTATATCCCTGGCTGGTCCCTAAAACCATCGATCTACTATCTGTCACTAGGGAGTAGTTTGTATTCTCAAGAATTTTACAAATTTGACTCATGCAGTATAAATCTTTTGTGGTCTCTTCTTTCATTCACTGACATGCTTTTTTTCAGGAATGAAAATGTGATCAGTACTTACACAGAAACAATCCTTCTATAGACACACATGTAAATGGTTTTATCTAATTTGAGTTTCACCCAAATGTGTAAGTTGAAGTTCCAGAAATGAACACATAGAAATGTAATTCCCCTAGTAATTATCTATGCAAGTATCTTGAGTATAAAACCTGTATCTTATTTATACTCGATTCCGCAATACATGGGGCAATCAATGCCTGAGACTTCTTAGAACCTCTGTAAAAATGACTTTGGATAATGAACATCTCAGACATTTTCTTGCTATTGATCAGGCGTATTCCAAAGGAACCAGTCTGAAGGCTTGAGGTACTATGCAACATCAGTATAGAGCACATCTGCATAGAAAGGAGTTTATTCCCATATTAATAAGATCAACAAAGATGATGTCATGAATGATCATTATGGAATCCTGAAATAAAGTATGAGTGAAGCACAAAACTGGCAGAGGAGAGACTGACTCTTAAAACAGTGATTTCAGATCTTCACTCTTTGCTGTTCCTCTGCCCACGTCCCTTCAACCTCTGTCAGGATGCTTCAACAATAGCTATCTGGTTTAATTTTCTTCATTCAAGCTTCAAGTGAACCAATAAGATGCTTACTGAAAAGAAATGAACCCACAGAGAGAAACACAGGGATCTCCAATGTTGGATTTAGACATAGTCAGAGGCAGGAAAAAAAACAAGAAAACATACCAATACAGAAAATGGAGGGGATGATAGCGTTCAAATGGCAGAGGTGGAGGATATTTTTTGGGAGTTTATTCTTGTTGAATAAAACAAATAAATCTGAGTCGTAACATTTTGGTGCTTAGTAAAATTCATGTGAACATGAAGTATATAAAGTGAGAAATGGCAAATACCATGATAGAAGGAAGAAAACACATTTGTGGATATTAGACAAGGAAAAAAGATGTTTAAAAAGATAATAAACATTTAATTAATTCATTTGAATTCCATATTAGGGGATTCAATATTTCAGGAAGTTGTGGCTACCATTGTGCATCCTGAGTACTTGATGACATTATCCCTCCAAGGGAAGAAAATGGCAAACATATGAATTTTTAGAGACTATAGCCAAAAATATAAAGAATGGAGATAACTGTGTGATATTTCTGAAAAAGAAATCAAAACTAATAGAATATGATGGTAGCATTGCTATGATTTGGACCTGTGTACAAATGTTAAATGAAGGTATGAGAGTGGGCATCCAGGCATTTCTCTCAATCTAATGGAGACTTTTGGTTTTACACTTTTAAATATATTAGCTGGGTTTCTCATGGATACAATTCTTCAGTTTAACAAGTTCTCCACTACTCTTACTTTTCTGATGGCTTTTATTTAAATGCATATTGAATATTTTCCTATGTTTTCTCTGTAGTTATTGAAATGATCACAAGACTTTATTATTTTGATTACATGGTAAGTTAAACTGATTGACTTTCTTTTCTCTTATTTACCAAATATTTAATTTACACATATAACTATAAAAACAAAGATAACATGCATATACTGAATTTAGAGGAAGACAGCTGGCTGTTGACCAGTTCAAAATCCAGCAGATGAGGAAAGGAGAGAAAGGCTGAGGGAAGCCCAGCTCAACTCCCTAGAGCATCAGTTGGTGTGTATCTGGCAAGGGAGAGTGGCAGCGATCTCCAGAGGTCACTTTGGAAATCAATTAAGAGCATCTGTTGTGGGGTGCCTGAGTGGCTGAATCAGTAAAGCTTTTGGTTCAGGTCATGATCCCAGGGTCCTGGGATGCAACCCCACATCAGACACCTTGCTCAACAGGGAGCCTGCTTCTCCACTGCCTGCCATCCTCAGGCTTTTGCTATTCTCTCTCTCTGTCTTTATCTCTCTCTCTCTGTGTCAAATAAATAAATAAAATGTTTTTAAAAAGGAAAAAGAATGTCTGTTGCTTTATTCTCATTTTACCAGTGATGGACATGGGGCTTTGGAGAGTTACAATAAATATCCAGAAGCACAAACAGCCCAAGTTTCAGTCCTGACTAGGAAGGAGCAGAGCTATTTCCTTCCAAAAGTTGGCTCTTTCCCACCACGAGCTGTTGAAACGACCTCACAGCATTGTGGAATATATATTTTGCCTGTGGCATTGCGTTTCTCTCAGGTCACCAGTGGAATGTGCACACCCGCTAACACATTAACTGGTGCCATTAGCATTGGCATTTGACCAGGACTTGAGAATGCTGTACTTTAGTTATATCAAATCTACTTTTGCTATCCCTAGAGATGGTTGGTCAGACCACAATATCATCCTTCCTGTTCTCCTTGATGAACAAACCACAGCTGGTCTACTGAGAGAACTTCCATGTGAAACACAAGGGCGTGGTCCAAGAGATTTTAATCCACACATGGATCCATTTGGTATTTTGCATGCCCTTTTTGTCTCCTTTCTAGGTCAGAGTGGTTCCATGCTGCAGATTCGGGAACATAGCAACTTTTCAAGGTATAAAGAAGAGCTGCCCGCAAAGTCATGCTGTATGCACAGTCACTGAAGAGCTGCTTCACTCCCACCTCTGAGGTCCCCTTTAACTGAGTGTTGCAACTAATCAAATGCAGAGTCCAGGGTAATAGGCAACCACATGGAACAGCTAATGGGTGGAGGCACGTGTCTCTGTGGCATATGTGCTGTCTATGATGCAAGGAATGAGGGACTTACTCCAAAAGGCATGCTCTCTTAAGAGCAGGAAGAGATGGCCTTAAGTTAAAGGCAGACAAACAAATAGCATAGCCCGGTAATCAGACAGATGAACAAGAGGGCTGACTATGCAATAGGCTCCCTCCCACTTCCAAACTTCCTTCCCCATAACCTGCAAACATCCTCCTCCCTGGGATCATGGTACTGCATCTGGAAACCCTTAGAATCTCCATGGCATGGCCAAGAGTATATAAGTGAGATAAGTGAGAAGAGGCTCCCATTTGTTTTATTTCCAATTTCCTCTCCGTAAAATGCATAAAGTCGGCCACTTTGCTCAGGCAAGACATGGAGTCCCATGCTATGCATTCCCCATTTTGTGTTCCATTTCTCCATTATATAAGTGAGAACGAGGAATCCCAATCTGTGGTAGTGTGAACACACTGTGCTGTTTGACCAAGAGAACCTACTTCAATGCTGTCAGCTCCTGGATGCACTAGATACATTTCAGGTCTCCTGGGAATTGAGTAAGACACTCCTCCTGAGAAATGGTGGCTGGTCCTCTGGCTCTAACCATCCTTCTTTGCGACAGGGAGTAAAAAATGTCTCAAGATTTGCAAAAGCTTATCAAGTTTGGTCATCAGGGAAAATTATGTCAGAAAACACAGATATTCCACTGCTGGGACCAGCAAAGAGCAACCTCTCCTGCTCCAGTCACTTCCCACCACTGCTTCCGGATACTAAGTAAGTGAGTAGCTGGGTAACTGGGCATGAAATTCTTTGTGTTGTGGGATGAACACAAGTAGAGTCAGTGAATGTAGATTCCAGAAGCAAACTTACAAATCATAGAAAGAAAGAGTACAAATAATTTTTGATAGAGTCTGACTTTGAAGTTTTAGGAGCTACAATTCAACAGCAGTCATGATAGACTGGAGGATCTGCTTTAGAACATTGGGAGGTTAAGGAAGCTAGCAGCATGCCACCAGAGAAGGTGGGCAGAAGTGCAGCTGTTTTCCTTGAAGGAGAGCAGATCATGGGTAACTTGAATCTTGTGCTATTATAACTGAAGATGTGTAACTCAAAAAGGGGACAGTGCCTGCAGGGAATGTGTTTCTTCCTCAGGAGGAGGTCTTTCTTTTTTTTTTTTTTTTTTTTTTTAAAGATTTTTTCTTTTTTTCAGAGAGAGAGTACACACAAGCAGGCAGAGAGGCAGGCAGAGAGAGAGGAGGAAGCAGGCTCCCTGCCGAGCAAGGAGCCCGATGCGGGACTCGATCCCAGGACCCCAGGATCATGACCTGAGCCGAAGGCAGTGGCTTAACCCACTGAGCCACCCAGGCGTCCCAGGAGGAGGTCTTTCTGAGAGTGAGGGTTGCATAGCAGACAGGCAGGGCAGGCTTGCAAGGGCCTCAGCACACATACAGTGGGCTGCCAGGAATGCTGCTGTGGGTGGATGATGTGGGAGAATAATCTCCACGGTGTCCCAAATTTAAAATTTCTGAGTAGAAACTAGGGTTGTTGGGGTCCAGGGAGAAACCTCAGATTAATATTTGGAGGGTATGACTTGATCTATGCGCAAATGTTTCAAAATGCTTAAGAAAACACCACTTTGAAGACGTATGGATCAGCTTCATTTAGAGTCAGACAGCTACTCACTTAGGCAATCTCTCTATGCTCACTTTAAAAAAATTACCCATGCATAATCTTGCCAGCGCCTTAACGGAACTAGGGTTAGTTGCTGGTGTGCAGTTGTTGGGGAGTGTGAAGTGTACTCAGCAGCGACCTGCATATTGTAATGAGAATTCTGTCTTGGAGGCTTCTCTTCCTGTCTCTGCTGACTCCCCAGGCACTTCCACCTGACCGTACCTATGTGTTTGGCAACTATCCTCCATGGAATCACCTGGATAATTCTCAAAGAGCCCCACTCCCTCACATTTTTCTTGTGTCAGCTTCTGTGGAAGATAAAAATTAGAACTTTCTAGTTCCTTCAGCGCTATGCAGCCCCAATGTCTACACAAGGATCATCTCTGCCAACCCTGGGCTCCCAATTTCATTCCATGACCTCCCCCCACATCACCTCAGCCTCTTCCTCATGTCCGTTCCGGTTGAGATACCCATGGTTTCTCTTTTATACCAGGTACTCTTTAACCCTTTTGATTTTATTTAATATTGTCAAACTGGCCTTCCTGTATGATATGTGCAAAAAAGAGCATTGAGGAGCTTTGGGTGCTTATTTAACAGAAGCATTCCTATTCAACACTTGTGTCTTGAATCTCAATTGCCATTCAAAATTATGACCCTGCCATTGCATGGAGTCAGAGTGCCACAGCTATAACATATTTGGAAACCTCTTGGTGATCAGGAGGTTCAAGGTAAGGAGAATCATTAGGACCCCATTAATGGCGTCTCAATCCTAGAAAAGGAACTTCAATTGATTCTTTGTCAAAGAAGTGTTGGTATGTTCTACAGAAATAACGAGTTTTTCTGACGTGACTGGAAAATTAAAAAGAGAGAGAAAAGAAACAAACAAACAAAAAAATCAGGCTCAAAGTAGAGTGAATTTTCATATTTCTCTGTCTACAGTATCATTCCAACATTTTTCTCTCTGATTTCCACGACTAGGTTGGAAGGAAGAGAAGATAATTGGGGGAGGAAGGACACCAACACTCAGCAGTCTGATCATGATATCCTTATCGTAAGCATGGTGTCCAAATACCCAGTTGTCTTGTGGTGAATGTCACTGAACAGGGGTGGATTTTTTTACTAAATTGTATACTGTGGACCTTTCCATTGATTTTCTAATTAATGAAAACTAAGCTGATAATGTCGGTTCTCCTACTTTTGTCAATCAGTGGTGAGAATAGGATATATTAGAATACATAGAATCACAGTTTGGCAATCTATACCTCTACTCTAAAAGGCCCTGAACTGCCATGCCTATTACAAATGGCACTGTGTTCATGCCCTCTGTATTGACCTTCATTGGGATCCCTGGTCTGGAGACTATACAGTGCTGGATAGGCATTCCATTCTGTGCTATGTACATCATTGCTTTGGCAGGAAATTCTCTGCTTTTGATCATCATCAAAACTGAACCCAGCCTCCATGAGCCTATGTATATTTTTCTGGCTATGCTGGGAGCTACAGACATTGCACTTAGCACCAACATTGTCCCTAAGATGCTTGGAATTTTTTGGTTCCACTTGCCAGAGATCTGTTTTGATGTTTGCCTCTTTCAGATGTGGCTCGTCCACACATTTCAGGGTATCGAATCAAGGGTCTTGCTGGCTATGGCTCTGGACCGCTATGTAGCAATCTGTTATCCTCTGAGACATGCTACCATATTCAACCAACAATTAGTCACGCACATTGCAGTTGGAGTGACACTGCGGCCTGCCATTCTGGTCATCCCATGCCTATTGCTCATAAAGTGTTGTCTGAAATTTTGCGGAACCAAGTTAATATCCCACACCTACTGTGAACACATGGCCCTTGTGAAGCTTGCCACTGAAGATGTTTCTATCAACAAATTCTATGGTCTCCTTGGAGCCTTTATTGTTGGTGGCCTGGACTTCATTTTGATCACCCTCTCCTATGTACAAATATTTATCACTGTCTTCCACCTGCCCCAGAAAGAGGCACGTCTGAAGGCATTTAATACCTGTGTTCCCCACATATGTGTCTTTTTCCAGTTCTGTCTCCTGGCTTTTTTTTCCTTTTTTACCCACAGGTCTGGATCATATATTCCATCATATATACATATTACCTTATCCAACCTTTACCTACTGGTTCCACCTTTCCTCAACCCCCTTGTCTATGGGGTGAAGACCAAACATGTCCGAGATAAGGTAGTAAAAATGTTCCGTTCTAAAGACCAGGCTTGATATTTGATGGACATACTTCCCCTTACAGATTTCGTGGCTCATCTATTGTTCTATGTGATGTGAAAATCCAGTTAATAGTTTGGAATATTGTCATACTTCATGAATGAATGAATGAATGGTTGTATTAAATAATCCCACAGGATATTGAGTTTATGTTAGAAGGCAGTTATTAGAAATTGAGGAAATAGAAGAACAGATAAGACACTGAAATACTAAATGCTGGCTATAAGAAAAGCCAGAATACATGACTTCCTTAGCACCTGATCCTAAGGTGCCCCTGATCCTAAGGGGCAGAAAAGACAAATCAAGATCCTTTTGCAGATTGTAGTGGAACGTAATACTTAACACTGATTGTTTTATACTTAGAGCACTATATCAACCTCCTTTATATAATATACAAGTCCAAATACATTTTTTCTCCAACTATTCTAATATCTTCCTACTGTTTACTTTTCCCTTAAAAATTCATCCCTTGAATATATCCTTGCTAAACATAGTCGGAACTATGTTTGATATAAAGATCTATAAATATCTCCTTGTTCTCAAATCCTATCTCTACTAAGTAATTCATGTTAAATCAATTTTCTTCTTCTCTTAACCTAAAATATATTTGCTCCACAAATCTGGGACTAAGGCATATAATGCCATGCTAATCTTTTTATTCCTCTTCAGTGTTCATTTAATTTCTTTATTTGTATAAAAAGCAATTTGAAAAAAGCTCTGGTATTTAATCTTTTTGTTGGGGGGGATGTGAGGGTAATTTTTAGACTTCTTATAAACAGCATTATTCTTAACTTTTGTTCAAATTTTTCCCGATTCAACCAACAATAACCCTTTCATCTAAGAAACCTGGTCAGAAATACTGGTGGCTAAAATTCTCACTATGTTAGTTTTCCAAAGTATGTTTTACTTTTTCATACAAAGCAAAGTACATTTTGTTATGCAGTAAGGTGATTATATACCAATGATAATATTTCATAGAGAAGCAGTATTTTGCAAGACCAACAAAAATGAGGACAAATAGTCAAATATTTGTCAAGAATATTTGATACAAAAAGCAGATTTCAGTTTGGTAAGGGAGAAAACTATTGTGGAAGTTGGTTACATGCATGAGTTCTGAGGTCAAAATGAGCTTGGTTCAAAACATTATTTTCCCACTTATGAACTACTTGTGTTGGAATACAACTGATTGTCATAAATTCAGCAACTAAACTATCAAAAAGGAAAAATAACAGGAGTTTCATTGGTAACGAGAAACTGGGTGGTCACGGTGTAACAAAATGAAAGCATCTATGTAAGGGCCTTGCCATGGGGTGTGGTAACTGGTGAGGACTCAGGAGGGATTACCACGGTCATCATGGTCATCACCATCATTTTTTCATTGTGAAAATCCGCATCATTCCTACTGTGCTTGAGCTAAAATGCTGAAACAATACTTTTCAGTTTATTCATACCACACTAAAGTTAATTAAAAAAAAAAAATTAAAGCTTTATGTATGACCCAGTCTGTGGTCCTTTTCATTCACCTGTACTTGTTGACTGAAGTGTTATTATACCTCTATCTCTATCCATATTCACATAGCTGTGTGTGCATAGTCAAGTTTGTTAGTTTTAGGTGACTTTATATTTCTATCATTCGATATCTTCACTTGTATTTTCAGCTTTAATACAAGTGTGTGTGCAAATGTTCCATTATGAAAGTGGATTACTCTATGTCTCCTGTTTGAGCTGCGGATTTCCTTGAATTTTGTATTTTTGAGCTCTAGGTAGTGAGACACTTCCTTTATTGAGTGCATGAAGATCTAAAGTTGAGGGATCTTCCTTGTTGATTGACCTTTATATCACTGTGAAACCCTTCTCCTCCTTTATTCTTGGAAAATCTCAGGTTTGATATTTTCTACTAGCCTTTATTTTAGCTCAGTAATCCTGTCTTCTCCTCTGTAATTCTGCATTCCTGAATTATTAGGTTTAGCTCTTGTGCTTCAGAATTTTCTAATGTCCATCTGGTTCATTCTGTCTCTCTTTATTTTAGGTTTTAGTATATTCTATCTTCCTGGTAAAATTCCCCAACTCTTTATTTTATAAAAATTAATAAATTCCTTTGTCATCCATCCTTTTATTTCCTTGAACCCATTAAGCATTGTTACTTTAAAATCCCTGACTGCTATTTACAATAAATACACGCGTGGGTGGCTCTGTTTCTTCTGTTTTTGCCTTGTTTCTGAACTCATGTTCCTGTCTCTTGCTGTGCCTACTAATTTCTTATTGGGTGTTAGACTTCGTATATGAAAATTATGAAGGCCAGATGAAGTTATATTGTCCTCCAGTAATAATTCAGCCTTTGCTCTGTGATAAACTCCATATAGGACTTTTACCTTGATCTGATCAAAATATGACAGAGTTGAAGCTTATTCTACCACTTTATTGGCCAGTGGCACTTTTGCATCTAAGGCTTAACCTGCTCAGGCTTTCAGCTGTGAGGAAGGGTACAATCCACAGTATGGGCTATACTCTTTGTTTGTCAAGGAAAAAAAAAAACAAAACTGCCCAAAACCCCTTCTTTAATTTTCAAATGCTCTCTGCATACTCTTTGACTTCCCATTCCATGCAGTTTCAGAGGTTAGCAAATGTTTCCTCTGGAAACTAACATACGTTGTCAGTGTCAGGTCTCTGTTCCTCCTTTCTCAACTGGAATCAGATGTTTTTGTTGCCTACTTTTGTCTTTTATGCTCTGCTAGAGTTCCCAAATCTCTGTTTTCTGACTCTCAAAATGAGCTTTCTGCTGGGAAAAATCTTCCTTTGGGCTCAGAAATAGCAGCTGACTCTTGGTGCCAGGAATGGCCAGCAACCCCTGTACTGGCAGAAGAAGGATGACTCTAGATTTTGCTGTGAAAGAGAGGAGAAGGGAAGGGGGGTGGGGGCCAATGCTCAGAGACACAACCCTTGGCTTTTCTTTGCTCTGGAACTTTTGTAGGTCCTTCAGGATACTCACAAATGCTTATCACTGTTTCTCAGGCAGTGATGTTTAACAAGGGTTCTTACTGGAACTAGGAGGATCTGTTTTGGGGAAAGATATGCTAATCTGCTTGTTCTAGGAGTCCTGCTAAACATAGCCTAAGGGACAATGTCTACCTCTCTTAGATCACAGGGCCTCTGTTTGGGCTAATCAAGCTTCCAGGAAGGCAGCTTCCCTGGGCATTCCAATGGCAAAGTGGTCATGCAGACCTCAGCATTACAAAGGCCTCTACCCTTCTGTGAAACCTTCCCTGCCCCCATAACAGCCTCTGTGTAACATTTTTGCAAGCTAGGTATTAATGGCTGAGTTCATGCTCTATGTTAAGCCCAACTTCTTGGTAAATAGAGCTTCAGAAAGTCAGTTTTCTCCAACATCAGAAATACTCCTCTCTGGAATCTTACAGCTTCAGAACATCTCTGAGGGCATTTTAATTTCTTCTTTACTTGTTCATCAGGTAAGCTTTTGCCTCTAGTTTCTCCTTCTTGCTCCTTTTGGGCTGCATTATAATTTGGATTTTATACACAAAGCATTTTGAATTTTCCCCATTATTCCCTTTTTAATACAGTTTTGGGTATGCTTAGAAAACTGTGCCAATCACAAAATTTATATATGGTCTGTAATATATATGAAATAGTTTATGATGTCTATGTATATGAAAACTCCATGGGTGAGTTAAAAGAATACCATATCCTGTGAAAAATCCTTCTGAAAAAAAAATATATTTTAAAATTAAACAATGCTATTCATTGTATAAAACTCAATATAAAATACTTCTCCCTAATGAGTAGGACATTCGGGCTTTTTTTTTTTTTTTAAGATTTTATTTATTTATTTGACAGAGAGAGAAATCACAAGTAGGCAGAGCAGCAGGCAGAGAGAGAGGGGGGAGCAGGCTCCCCACTGAGCAAAGAGCCTGATGCCAGGCTGAATCTCAGGACCCTGAGATCATGACCTGAGCTGAAAGCAGAGGCTTAACCCAATGACCCACCCAGGTGCTCTGATATTCAGGCTTTTTTATACTTGAATACATGTAGAATTATTTTAAGTACTATTAGATCATCTCATAAACGCTGTTCTGCACAGTTTTTAGCTACTATTGTAATAACATAGGCAAGTTTGTATCATACTGCTTTTGGGATTTTTCACTTTCAATATGCCCATGACAATGAATATTATAGAAGTACCATAATTCAGTTAACTTTTTCTCTCAATAAAGAGTTTTGGAAACACATTCATGATATAATAAATGTTTATGCCCAGTTACGTCTTTTCAGAGCTCTAAGTAATTTTGTTCTATGCATTAATAAAAATAGAATTGTAGTATAAATATAAATACCACACCTATTTTTTAAAAGATTTTATTTGACAGTAAGAGAGATCACAAGTAGGCAGAGGCAGGCAGAGAAAGGGGCAAACAGGCTTCCTGCTGAGCAGGGAGCCCAATGCAGGGCTCCACCCCAGGACCCTGAGATCATGACCTGGGCCTAAGGCAGATGCTTAACTATCTGAGCCACCTAGCCTCCCCATATACAGACTATTTTGTTATTTGCTGCAGTTTTATTCTGTTAACTTGCTGAAAAAACTGCATTAATAAACTCTGAAACTTTGCTTTTGCTTTTGAGCCTCTATTCACATTTTCCATAACCAGTTTTACTTAATCTGTGTATGCTTCTGTCTAAAGGCACATTTCAATATGTATTTCCTACAAATAATGAATTTCATGCACTATTTCATTGTAGTAAGACACTAGCTGAGCAGCATTTCCCATTTTCCTGGCCCTGGGTCGTGTCTGTAGATTCCTTCGGATTTCACCCTACAACGGTGCCATCCACTACACTTTATTTAATCTGTCATTACCGCATTGATTCACAAATTTAGTCACTTTTCCTCTCTTTGCCACAGTTTCATCACATACTCTCGATGCTACCTTAGCACTTGAGGCAGAGCCTCATACACAGATGGGTAAACCTCCTCGTGCTTTTTCTGAATGTACAGCATTTTTGATCATTAATATTGAACTCATGGACAACAAAGCTATGATCTAAAGGCAGCTTATCCGACACGCTTATTTCCTCTGTGAGATGGATCACAGCCTGTGTATATGAGCTTGGACAGCACTTCCATAACATGCTTGGGGCCATCTTCAACAGTTCCCGTCACCACCACCACCAACAAATGAAAAGAACAGAGTGTTAAATAGATCACAGAAAAGGATACTCATTTACGCATATTAGATATAAACCAGAAGGCAGAGCTTTGCCTTGTCCAACCACAGCTGGGAACATGTGTGCTAGGCAACTCAAAGTTTTTGCTGCTCTGAAAAAACTTAGATGTCCACTGATGGTGACAGCACCGAGGCATTGCTTTTGAGGTTTCAAATACATTTTAACAAGTAGGTGAATTCACAAACAAGGAATCTATAAGTAATAAGGATCGACTACATGTGTGTGTATATATATATATACACACACATATATATACACACACACACATATATACACACACACACAAATAGGCATATGTAGATATATATCCATATACACATATATAATGCCTTAATAGCTACTTTCTCATTATGCTATCAATTTAGTAACAATTTATTTAAAATAAAGTACAAATCTGTAAACTCATACTCTCACACTCTCTCTTGCTTACTCAAATAAATAAATAAAAGCTAAAAAGAGTCACACTAATTTTCTAATAAAATATTAAAAGAAAAATTAAAGTTAACAAGCCAAACAATAATTTTCAAAATTGAAGTTTTCCCTGTTTGTTCAGATATTGATGGTGGAACTTCATTACCTGAAGGTACATGTGCAACAATTTGCTTCCTCTCATCTCTGCGGCTCAACTGTAATTTGTCTCTGCTGGTAACTCTGCTGCCCAGAAATGGCTAGTACACAGCTGTCATTAGGAGATGAAATTTAAAGAAATAAAAAACATCTTGAGATGGCTACTATGTGTTTTATTTTTTATTTTGGGAGGTCAATATTTTTCAAAAGCAAGTACCCAAAAAATTACATTTGCTTTTTATGATTAAATTGAATTTCCTAATTTTATCTATGAAGAGGATGAGACTTAGGAGTGAAATATACATTGAAAGCATTCTCAAAACAATAATTCTATCCCCAACCTAGCTACTGATGTTTTACTTCTATCTCTGGGCCTTAGCAACCTCCCTTAAAAATAAAGAGGTTACTCAAACTGTCTTTAAAATTTCACATATGCTGACACCAAGATTGAAGTCAACAGACAGCTCTCATGAGCCCTGTAAACTATACAGATTCGGGGCACATGGTAACATATGTAGAGATGTGATAGTCGATTCTGTCAGTGTTCACCAAGTCTTTTGCACTCAACTATAATCTAACCTACCCATCCAGTATTCTATTAGGGAGTCAGAGTGGGCTTTCCTGGCACATTGGCTTAATTATAGGCAGAAGAGGTGAGGTGTGAGTGACTTTGTGGGGACCTAAGGAAGGTAGCCCCAATGTATGACAATAAGGATTATTTTGAATTGAAGTAATTTAAGAAACAGCCAGTACAAGAATACTGACTCTTCTTTGTCTCCAGAAAGCAGGAAATGCATCACCCTGGGAAAGGTACCCTGTCTGCACCAAGAGGTAAAGAGACATCCTTATCATCCGAGGTAGGGAATGTAGGGCATGTAGGGCTAAAGGAGCCTATATAAATAAACCTTGTGAAAAAATAGAAAGATAAAAATAAATACAGGGGCTCCTCGGTGGCTCAGTGTGTTAAAGTTCTGCTTTCAGCTCAGGTCATGATCTCAGGGTCCTGGGATGGAGCCCGGCATTGGGCTCTCTGCTCAGTAGGAAGCCTGCTTCCTCATCTCTCTCTGCCCTCCTGTCTGCCTGCTTGTGATCTCTGTCTGTCAAATAAGTAAGTAAGTAAGTAAGTAAATAAATAAATAAATAAATAAATACAGCTTGTAACTACTACTAACATATTACCTCAGCCCAGATTCTAGTCCAAATTACAATTCCTTACTAGTTGAAGCTCCTGAACGTAAGTTTTCTTTGTCCCGTCCTTTCCTCACAGATAAATTATTCTTTGTCTAAAATGAACAAACACTTCACGCTGTGGAGCCTGGGTGGCTCAGTGTTCCACTGTTGGTTATCAGCTCAGGTCATGATCTCTCAGTCATGGGATCGAACCGTGCCTCGGGTTCTATGCTCAGCACGGAGTCTGCATCAGATTCTCTCTCCTTCTCCTCCTGCTCTCTTTCTGTCTCTCAAACAAATAAAATCTTAACACACACACACACACACACACACACACACAAAACAAAACAAAGAAAAAACCCCCCCACTTCATGCGTTGGTCATTTCTTAGGGTCTGAAGTTTACTACTGGGCCTCTATGTGCATGGGGCTAAATATTGTTTTTTTCCTGTTAATCTGTCTCATGCCAATTTAATTTTTAGACCAGTTTAAGAGAACCTTGAAGGATAGAGTAAAATTTTCTTCTCAACAACCTTAACAGAGTCAACTTGCAATAACTGATAATAATATGTAAAGGCTATTTATTTCATACAATAGTGAATGGACTATTATACCAGTTACATGAGAAAATAAAATCACACTCTGAATTAGAAGTCAAAAAGCATGAATGGTACTTAAACTTGGGAATTACCCAGGCAAGTGCTCATTGACACACTACGGAATATAACTCACTGTAGCTAACTAACATCATACTGAATTCTAAAATTAGGGACTGAGATCAGTAACATAGCCTCTGCATATTTCTCTAGCTTTGGTGAAAACTAAATTAGAAAATGACTATTTTCTAAAGTATGCTTTTAATCTGTTAAATATTCCATATAAATGTATTATTTCTGCCACATGTTGTAATTCGTCATTCCTATTGCAAACACTCCCTTCCCTTCCTTAGAACACATTAACCTCCAGTATTCAGTTTGGTTTAGTGAACCATCTCTGGATCCTAATACGTATTTGTTGGGTTTTGACACTGTAGATGATGGGGTTCATCAAGGGTGGGAAAAGGATATAGATGTTGCTCATGAGGACGTGGACCACAGGAGAGAGGTGCTTTCCAAAACGGTGCACCATAGTCAGACCAATGATTGGGATATAGAAAACTAGAACTGCACAGATGTGGGAGACACAGGTCTGCAAGGACTTGAATCGCTCCTCCCGGGATGCAATAGTCAATACTGAGTGCAGGATCAAGATGTAGGAGACCAGAATGAGCACTGCATCCAAAAACAGTGTGCAGATCACCAGAGCCAGGGCATAGAAGCTGTTGAAGCGGATGTCAGAGCAGGCGAGCCTAAGCAGGTCCTGGTGCAGGCAGAAAGAGTGGGAGAGGATGTGGGGGTGGCAGTAATCAAAGAACTTTAGGCGGACAATGGGAGCAGTGAGGAAAATCCTTCCTAAAATGGCCACACCAATGCTGATGATTCTTGTATTGGTGAGAATGGATGTATATCTCAGAGGTTTGGAGATTGCAGTGAAACGATCAAAGGCCATGGCCAGTAGGACTCCAGACTCCATGCATGATAGACCATGAACAAAGAAAGCTTGAGCAATGCACACATCCAGACCAATCTCCTGGCTGAGTCCCCACAGGATGCCCAGCACTGTGTGTACTGTGGACAGCCCCATGCATAGGTCAGTGAGGGTCAGCATGGCCAGGAAGTAGAACATGGGCTGATGCAGGTTCGGCTCTGTCCAAATCACGTGCAGCACCAGGCAGTTCCCTTAGAGTACCATAGCATAGATACAGGAGAAAGGGATGGAGAGCCAAGGGTATTCCTGTTCCAGGCCAGGGAAACCCGCAAGGAGAAAGGTGGAGTTACTGACTTTGGAATCAGGTTGAACAGACATGAATCTATAAAAACAGAAACCTCTCAGAAAAAAAAAAAAAAAAAGTGTGTGTTTGTGTGTGTTTGTGTGTATGTGTATACATATATATATTTATGGAAAAGCTTATTAAGAATCCTAAGTGTTTTCCACCCCTTAATATAAACTTAGAGGTAAAAGTCATAGAAAGAATGACTGGATTTGGCACAACTCATTATATATAAGACCAATGCTTTTTTACCGAAACTGCATTTGCTCTGAAACAAACTACATTATGCCTACATGTGAAATCTCCTTGTTATTAGGTCATTACCCTATCAGAGGAATCCATGTCCATATCCACAATCTCACTGTCACTTTCTATTTCAATGCTATATACTATAAATAACAGAGAAAAAAAATGATTTCTGGCATGTGAAGGTATAATAATGAAGTTTAAGTATACCAAGTTGAAAAAGAAAACACATTTGAGTTTTTGCATTTGAAACCTGGTGAATTAAAAAAACAAAAAAACAAAAAATAAAAAATAAAACCTGGTGAATTAAATTGCAAATCACTGCCACTGGCTATAAGATTAACCTCTGCCTGTTACATAAGACACTCAGTCACTTGGAGAATTCATTTCTCAGTCATGTTGTCCATTCTCACATGTCGTTTTCATTGCCTTAATAGAGAAAAACTGTCACTCACAGTAGAGATGGTCTCACCAATCTTGAAAATGGATCTTGTTCTTCCTCATTTTGTCCCAGTGGCAGGGACATTCTAGGAGAAGCAAAATTTATGCAGGTCTGGGAATCACTAGAGTAAAGCCTGAAACCTGGGAGGGGATGAGAGTGAGTGATTACAGGGCTGTGTTCCTTTGGGGGAATGAAGGCAAACCCCGAGGCAGTGTTTGTAGGGCAGACTCTCCACTCCACCAAATTCTGAATAGTCTCACAAGTGCACGTTTGCAATTACAATTCTCCTGTCCAGGGAGATTTGGAGTAAATGTCGGACAGAGAGATCAA
This sequence comes from Enhydra lutris kenyoni, assembly GCF_002288905.1. NCBI lineage: Eukaryota > Metazoa > Chordata > Mammalia > Carnivora > Mustelidae > Enhydra > Enhydra lutris. Next base: position 9,283,441 of record NW_019154152.1, read on the forward strand.
GAAACGTCTTGTAGCTTGCTCCCTCCCTAACGAGTCCTTACATGTTTTTTGAAGGGCAGCAGATATGTTCTATAGAAAAACCTATTGTTATTAACATAAATTTTATTTTATTTCCCTCCATTTCAGTTACAACTTTTCCCTCTTTTTTTGATAACATGACTTCAGTATTCAAAGACTTCATGTGCTGGCAAATAAAACATTCTTCAAAGTCAATAGTTTTGTGTAAGGTTGATAATCCTTATAAACTGCTTGAAATCTGAATCTCTACTTTGATAACAGCAATTACACCAAGCACTTTTTTTTAGCATTTAAATTGTGGTAGGAATTTTAGCATTATTTAATTCTCAGAATTAGAGTACTTCTGTTATCTAATTAAATTTCTAGAATTACTGAACACACATATCTTTTATTTTAATGGCAGTAGATAAAGAATGTGCTTATAAAGCCAGGCTTTCTGGTTTAGAAACCCTTCTCCAACACCTGTGAGTACTCTGTCCCTGGGCAGGATACTTAGCCTCATCTAAAATGGGGATGATGACATTACTTCATAGGATTGTCCTGACAATTGAGTTAGATGAAATTGTAAAACATTTAGAATCGCGAAAGACACAAAGCAAACACTTAATACAAGTAAATTGTAATTGTTTCCATTTCATAGATGAAGAAACTGAGGTTACAGTGGCACTCTTTAATATGTTATCCATGAGCCACCAGGGCCTATTTTGTACTTGGAATGTGGCAAGCCAAACTGAGATGTTATGTAAGTACAAATTACAGACTAGATGAAAGACTTAGTTGGGAAAGAATGGTTTAAAATGTCTCTTCAAAAATGTTTATATTGACTACATATTGACATAATATTTTAGATATAGTAGGCTAAATAAAACTTAACATGGGTTTTACCACTCAGTTTATTTTATTTTTTTTTTTTTTAAAGATTTTATTTATTTATTTGACAGAGAGATCACAAGCAGGCAGAGAGGCAGGCAGAGAGAGAGGAGGAAGCAGGCTCCCCTAGACAGCAGAGAGCCCGATGCGGGGCTCGATCCCAGGACTCTGAGATCATGACCTGAGCCGAAGGCAGCGGCTTAACCCACTGAGCCACCCAGGTGCCCCTACCACTCAGTTTTACTTAGAATATCTAAAACTACATAATGACACGTGGTTAGAGATATGCACTGGAAACTTTCTGAAGATCACATAGCTATGGCGTTAATATTGTTCCAATTACTTAAATGTGAGTCTTTGGACCTAACCGCATAATCTTGCTACCTTAGAAAACAATTTTAAAATATTTTTTGTTGAAAACATTTAAGTCATCCAACCTGATCATTTTCAATGTATTAAAAAAAATCTAGTTTTGATACTACACTTGATCTTAGCCAAAAGGCTGAGAAGCAAATGTAATGGTCTGAAGGGGCACGTGCACCCGAATGTTTATAGCACCAGTGTCCACAATTGCCAAACTATGGAAAGAACCTAGATGTCCAACAACTGATGAATGGATACAGAAGATGTGGTATATATACACAATGAAATACTATCCAGCCATCAAAAGAAATGAAACCTTGCCATTTGTAACAACGTGGATGGAGCTAGAGGGTATTATGCTGAGCAAAATAAGTCAATCAGAGAAAGACAGTTATCAATGCTCTCCCTGATATGAATAATTTGAAAGGCAAAGTGGGGAGTTTGAGGGGTAGGGAAGGAAAAAATGAAACAAGATGGGATAGGGAGGGAGACAAACCATATGAGACTCTTAATCTCACAAAACAAACTGAGGGTTGCTGGGAGAGAGGGTCCGGAGAAGGTGGTGGGGTTATGGACATTGGGGAGGGTATGTGCTATGGTGAGTGCTGTGAAGTGTGTAAGTCTGACTATGCACAGACCTGTAACCCTGGGGCAAATAATACCTTATATGTTAATTTTTAAAACAGAAAAAAAAATCTCTAGTTTATGAACACTACACTACAGAAACTCACTGTGGAGAGACTTTGATTTCCTTTAATGTTGTGGAATAAATATTTGAACTTCCCTCTGGTATAAATACTTAGAAATACTGGATACATTTAAGTAAAACCTTTTTTAATTTCCAGAAGCCAAGATGTAAAAGGTAAATGAAATCCATAGGAATATGTGCCACAAGTCACATTGTTTGCTTACACTAACAATATTAGCAATGCAGAAACTGTGGTTCATATTAATTACACAAGACTCATGTCCCCACACTCATTTCAGAAATATAGGAAAGATGTTGAAGATATTAGAACTGAGCTCCCATGTAGAACCAAAATGATGAATGGATACAATTCAGAAAAATTAAGGGAAGAAAAGTTATCTTTTTCTCAGGAAAAAATGACAAAGGTTTTGGTAATAATATACCCAGAAATCATTCTTGACTTTTTTCGTCCTTCTTTCATCCCCATTTCTCCTGTTTTCTGGCAATTTTGAAATAATATATAACCTGTGAGAAAAAAGAGACCCACAGGGGCAAAGCAAAGTACAGTTTAAACACTGAATAGAGAGGGTTTCTTCCCTACATATTTAGAAGTTTTGGAATAAGACTCAAATAGACTTCATATTTTGTAGTAAAACATGCTATAATTAAAACCTATGCAATTAATCAAAATGTTATAAGAGGGAATTCTATAGCCATAAACACCAACATTAAGAAACCAGTATTTCTAATAAACAATTTCAGTTATCACCTCAAGAAACTAGAAACAGAACAAACTAAGCCCAAGGTGACAAAAGAAAGAAAAAAAGAAAGAAAGAGCAAAGATCATAGCAGAAATAAATGAAATGGAGATGAAGAGTGCAGAAATGATCAATGAAACTAAGCTGTTTTTGTAAAAGATAAACAGAATTTAAAAACTTTTAGCTAGACTATGAAGAACATGAGAGGAGTCTCACGTGAATGAAATCAGAGATGAGAGATGAGACATTACTACTGATACCATAGAAACAAAAAATCATGAGAGTTTTCTACAGATTATTATAGACCAACAAGCTGGATAACCTAGAAGAAAAGGATAGATTCCCTAAAACATAAAACTTAGAAAGATTGAATCGGGAGGAAATAGAAAATTTGAACAGACCAATGATGAGTAAGGACGTTGAATCAGTAATCCATCATTGCACATAGAAAAGCCCAGATCAGACGCGATGGTGAACTCTGCCAAATATTTAAAAAAGAATTAATGCCAACCCTTCTCAAACTCTTTCAAAAGCTTGAAGAGGAATGAACACCTCCAGACTCACTTTACAAGGCCAACATAACCCTAATACCAAACCTAGATTAATACACTACAAGAAAAGAAACTATAGACCAATAATCCTGATAAACACGGATGAAAAAATTCTTGATAAAATATTAGCACACTGAACACACAAAGCAGGAACAGTATATTAAAAAAAGCATACATCAAGATTCAGTGGGATTTATCCCTGGGATGAAAGAATAAGTCAATATATGTAAATTAATAACTGTGATACAACATATTAATATAATATATTATAATTAATAATTAATATTATATATAATACTATATAATATTAATAATATTATAATTAATATAATAAAAGACAAAATCATCTCAGTAGAGGCAGAAAAAGCATTTGACAAAATATATCATCCTTTCATCATAAAAACTCTCAACATATTGAGTACAAAAGAAACATACCTCAACATAATAAAGGCCATATATGACAAACCCATGGCCAATATTATATTCAACTGCAAAAGTTTGAGTTTTTCTTCTAAGATCAGGAATAAGACAAGTGTGCCCATTCTCCTTACTTTTATTCTACATAATTGGAAATCCTAGACAAAGCAATCAGACAAGAATAGGCCCAAAGGGCATCCTAATAAGAATTGATGAAGTAAAATTGTCTTTGTTGGCAGATATTATCTTATATAGAGAATATCCTGACGATGACACAAAAACAAAAGAAACAAACAAACAGAAAAAAACCAGCTAGAATTAATCAATAAATTCAATAAAGTTACAGGATATAAATCAACATGCAGAGAACAGTTACATTTCTATACACTAAAAGCAAAACATCTGAAAAAGAAATAAGGACATCAATCCATTTACAATAGCATAGAAACAATAAAATACTTAAAAATAAATTTAACTGTGCGTTAGCTAATGTTATGGCGGTAATCATTTTGAAATATGTGAAATATCAAGTCAACATGTTGTGCACCTCAAATTTACACAAAGCTATGAGTCCACTCTACCTCAATAAAGCCGACAGGAGCAGGAGAGAAGCTCTAATTGAGAAAATTAGTGATTGCTGAGAAGCAGTTGCTGACAAACACCGGAAAATCTCCAGAGCAACAGAGGAAACAGAGTATCTACCTTGTGGTAGCTGGTGAGAGTTGAAAGCCTGGTTTGTGAAGGAAGGCAATGTGATAGAGGATCTTAAGCTCACTGATGATCTTGCAGAAAGCAAATAGAACTGATAAATGAGATATTCTTAGTGTAAATTTAAAGATTAGAGAGAACCCCTGAAACCTTTAAACCTCACGCTTTATGAAAGCAACAGGCATTGAAAAGTGATCCCAGTGAAATTGAAGACAGAGAGATGAGTAGTTCAAAGCATGTGCCTTGAAGTCAGCCTGCAAGGATTTCAAATCTTCACTTACAGTGACTTTAGCAAGCTGCTTAATCTCTCTTGAACTCAATGTAGTCATCTATAACGAGGGCTCACAATAGCGCCCACTACGTAGGGTTTGTGTGGTATTATCTATTTTACAATTGAAGTATAACTAACATACAGTGTTATATTAGTTTCTGTAATAGTTTTTAATCGTTTTTAAACAGTGTTTGAACTTCAAATGGAGTATGTGTCTGTTAAATAAAACAAGTGCATTCCCCATGGCTAATTCCACATTGCAGGCAGATGATGACTATTTTGATCATTCCCTTTGAAATGTGAACAGAATATCTCTAGGGACATGCAATCCATTTATATCCATATCCTTCCTGATGTTATATACTACGGCCCTCCAGCTCTCTCTTGGTGTAAGCACTTACAAAGATGCGATCTACTTTCTTCGGAGCAGACAGAAACAAATGTATCTTGGAGTTTTTGCAATTGAGTTGAGACTGGAGCAGTAATTGGCAGATAGAAGAGAAAGATGGAATCACAGGTTGTATGAAGAGACAGACTGAACAGCATTCAAAAGATGAAGAGTAACTACTTTTTACAAATACTCTGAAAGATTAATAGACATCTGGAAAGTCAAAATTTATCATAATTGCTAGCTGCTTGAGAAAAGACAAAATCTATTTAGGATCACTTTTTCCTTCATCTACGCTCAGTGTTTTTCTAGGTAGAAATAAAACAAGATTCTTAAATGTGGAGAGGTACTTGGATAACAGATGTGAACAACAATAAATGTGACTTTTTAATTTAAAGAATTCTGTATTACATACATACACCACTTTTGCTCGGATTGATCCTATATGAGAAAACAAGTTGTATGAAAGTTACCTAGCAAATGGACACCAGCGTTGACTCATAGAGAAAATACCTCACATCATCCATGCTTGCTTTTCCACCTTTTGGCACCAATTCCTCAACATTTCTCCTAGCAGGCTTCCCTGGCCTGGAACAGGAATACCCTTGGCTCTCCATCCCTTTCTCCTGTATCTATGCTATGGTACTCTCAGGGAACTGCCTGGTGCTGCACGTGATTTGGACAGAGCAGAGCCTGCATCAGCCCATGTTCTACTTCCTGGCCATGCTGGCCTTCACTGACCTATGCATGGGGCTGTCCACAGTGCGGACAGTGCTGGGGATCTTGTGGGGACTCAGTCAGGAAGTCAGCCTGGATGCCTGCATTGCCCAAACTTACTTCATTCATGGTCTGTCTCTCACAGAGTCTGGAGTCCTTCTGGCCATGGCTTTTGATCGCTTTACAACAATCTGTAATCTTCTGAGGTATACGTCCATACTAACCAGTGCCAGAATCATTAAGATTGGGCTGGGAATTTTGGTTAGGAGTTTTGCATTCATCCTTGCTCCCATAATCCGCCTCAAGTTTTTCCACTATTGCCGTTCCCACATCCTCTCCCACTCTTTCTGCCTGCACCAGGACCTGCTTCGGCTCGCCTGCTCTGACATCCGCTTCAACAGCTTCTATGCCCTGGCTCTGGTGATCTGCACACTGTTTTTGGATGCAGTGCTCATTCTGGTCTCCTACATCTTGATCCTGCACTCAGTATTGACTATTGCATCCCAGGAGGAGCGATTCAAGTCCTTGCAGACCTGTGTCTCCCACATCTGTGCAGTTCTAGTTTTCTATATCCCAATCATTGGTCTGACTATGGTGCACCGTTTTGGTAAACACCTCTCTCCTGTGGTCCATGTCCTCATGGGCAACACCTACATCATCTTCCCACCCCTGATGACCCTATCATCTACAGTGTGAAGACCCAACAGATCCGTGGCAGGATTCAGAAGTGGTTCTCCATGAAGAGGGAGTGAAGCACTTTAGATTACAGAGACGCAAGTGGTTTACATGTAGAAAATTTCAGGCGGGGAGAGGGGAGGAATATATTTATTTAATAAAGTTAAAAATAAGGCAATTAAAAACTAAGACTTATAGGATATGCCATTACTTGAAGGATTTGTAAGTATCAAAAATGGTAATCAAGGGGCACCTGGGTGGCTCAGTGGGTTAAAGCCTCTGCCTTCAGCTCAGGTCATGATCCCAGGGTCCTGGGATCAAGCTCCGTATCGGGCTCTCTGCTCATCATGAAGCCTGCTTCCCTTCCTGTATCTGTCTGCCTGCCTCTCTGCCTACTTGTGATCTCTATCTATCAAATAAATAAATAAAATCTTTAAAAAAAATGGTAATCAATAGTAATCAAACCCAAGTTTGAAGCTCTGATAGTAGAGTCATTCGTCACATTTCATGATCATTTCTGAATATAAAAAGTAATATTCACAATTGTCCAGAGAAGTTTAACTTGAAAAGAATATCTACAAAGAAGCCATCCAAACACACAGTGTACATTCATCCCTGAAGGTACAATTTTATCACCACTTTCTATGGTTGCATTGATCAATGTAGACATTACAGTGGGTTTCTAACGTTAAGTGATGTTTTCAGACTGGTTCGTAGTTTGATGCAGAGTCAAAAAGGCATCATCACCCTTGTCTTCACATTAATTTGTCAACAGACAACTCTGTTTCCTGCTTCTCAGAAGAACTTCTATCACTTTTTTTACGTATCTCTAAATAACTACCAACCTGACAATCTTAATTTGAGTCTTACAGAAATTCATATCCTTTACTGTGTAGAATAAATGTTTCACTGATCTGCTTTATAGGACTTTCTTTTATCTTTTCTGAATTTGATAAATATCAGCAAGGCAAAAACTTTTCTTTTTTTGTAGGGGCCTTTCCTACTGATGGCAAAACCATGTTTACTTAATAATTAATGTGAGGTCAGATAACTAGCCACTTGGGAAAGTAATAAAACTTAGTCTGTACTGGTAACTATGTAAAATTGTCATTCATGAGGATCTTTAAGAGAGAGGATACTGTTATCTTTTTTAATCTGTAGCAACAACTTATCTTCATCATTCTCATCCTATTCACCAAATTAGGAAAAATACTCCTACATATGGGCTAGATAGAGCTGATCTTCACTACTTTGTGGAACTCTGTCCATAAGCTTCTGAGAGCAAACTTGATAAGTATTTCATCTCCTTATAAGCTTCCTTTGGAGTCCTTATATTTTGGGAACTCAAGATTTGAGCAAGAATGGTGCAGTGGATTGAAAATAAAAATAACTTCCAATCTTCAAAGGTAATATGGCATTGGGTTTACAATATCACATTTGCCCTTTTTCCTACTTCCTGTTAAAATACATCTAAATGTGTATCAAATGTAGATTTCACAACAACTCAAAAATAAGGAAAAATAGTTAAATGATTAAAAGCTTGTAAGTAATTTCCATAATGTAAATGAGACTACATTGTAAACGAATCCGGTTTAAAACATATAATGGATTATTCATGCCTCTTTGTGAACTGAAAAGAATCACCAATCTGAATCTATTTAAGAAGTGATTTTTTCCCATTCAACTTATAATCAAAGAGATGGAGTTTAAAACAGCAATGATTATGTAAAAAAACAAACAGATTTTTCATAGGGTTTTGTCCTAATTTTCTTTAAAGTATGGAAAAAGTCAAGAACTTTCACTATATGTTGATAATTTAATGTTATTTCTTTATTAGTCAATGAGATGAATTTAAAAATTAATTAAAATGTTCATATGAGATGGAAGAAAACAATGTTCATAGTGACTTCAAACTGACTCTAAATTTAATATTCAGTAATATCTTTTCTAACAATTTGTTAAAATTATAAGTGTTAGGGGTGTCTGGGTGTCTCCGTGTCTCAGGCAGTTGAGTGTCCGCCTCTTTCCACTCAGGTCATGATCTCTGGGTTTTGGGGTCAGGCTCCCTGCTCAAGATTCTCCCTTCTGCTCTCTGCCCCTCCCCCACCCCAGGGCGCAAGTGGGTGGGTGTCCCTTCTCTCTGTTCTCACTCACTCTCTCTCTAAAAAAAAAAAAAAGGAAAATAAAAAAAAAAAATCATTAAAACTCAGGTAGTGGTTGTAAGGGCATATACCTGAAATAGAAATATATTCCTACTGTACATAACTGTATCTGTTCTCCTAAAACATTTCCATAGTTTCACTGACTAAACAAATAACAATATTTTTAACTTCACAAAATTTTTATAGTTTCTTAGAAAAGATTAAAAAAAAGAGAAATAAAAGAATTTAAAAACTACATTTCCAGGGGTGTTTGAGTGGCTCAATTGGTTAAATCTCCAACTCGTCATTTTAGCCCAGGTCATGATCTCAGGGTCCTGGATTGAGCCCTACATTAGACTCCCCTCTAAGTGGAGAGTCTGCTTGAAGATTCTTTCTTTCTCTTCCTCTGCCCCTTTGCCAGCTTTAGAGAGAGACGCTCTAAAATAAATAAATAAATCTTTAAAAAAGTACATTTCAAGTAAAGCTTGGGAGTAGTTTCTAAAATTAATAAAATACATATAAACCAACAATATTTTGTACAATAAGATATAAGAAAAAGGAACACCCACACCCACACATCTCAATATAACAGAATCTTAAGTACAGAACTAACAGTAGGTATATAGAAAAAATGAATACATTTAATGAATTTTTAGGGTCACTTAAATTCTTTCAGAAAATAGGGATTATTTAATAATCATTTAGCAATTTTAGAGATAAATATATGCCTAATTTCTTTTTATTTCAAGTTTTTATTTAAATTTCAGTTAGCTAACATACAGTGCAACTTGAATTTCAGGTGTAGAATTTAGTGATTCATTACCCACATACAAACTGGGTGCTCACCACACTATGCCCATCACCTATTTACTTCATCCCCCTGCCCTATACCTAATTTCTTAACACAAATACAGTTGTTACAATATTCCAAAATTATTTATATTTATACCAATATCATACATATAAAACTAAAACTGTAAACTTAAGGAAAAACTGTTCTTTTAAAAAACATTTTTAAATAAGCTATTGGTTCCAGATATGGACAGAAAATGAGTTCATAAAATGAAAATCAGTAATTTGATACAAACACACATACACATATAGAGATACATAAAAACAGTAAGAAATATCAAACTCTTAAGCATTTGTAATTCAACACATGACAAAATTAGTTTACTCAGGCAAAATATATTGCAAATCAATATGATAAAAAAACTTTATAAACCAATAAAAACAATATAGAATTTAAATTGTCAGTATGCCTGGGATGCTTAGTTGTTAAGCATCTGCCTTAGATTCAGGTATGATCCCAGGGTCCTGGGATTAAGCCCTGCATCAGGCTCCCTGCTTGGTGAGGAGTCTGCTTCTCTCTCTCGCTGTGACTCTCTCTATCAGATAAATAAATAAAATTTAAAAAAAGAAATTAAAATAGTCAATAAATATTAAAATATGTTCAATCTCATTTAAAATTAAATAATCACAAAATTTAGAATAAGAGGTCAAATACAACTTTGTATTTGGTATACAACTGGAAAAATAAAACATGGTTACCAGAATCCAGTGCTGCTGAGGTTGTTAAGATACAGAGAACTGCATATGCTTTAATATGAATGTAAGTTAGCAAAAGATTTTGAGGGATATATATCACACATATGAACAGTGAAATCTCTTATTTAGGTTAGATGGGGAGTTGTTAGAATGTATACTGTCCTGTAATTTGTATACCTTTGGAGGTCATTAGCTAATATTTATTAATGTTATAACAATAGTCAAGATGTACTCTTTATCTTAAAAGTTGCATATTAAATATTTCCCAAAACTTTAACTAAATATTTGAATTAAATAAACTCTAAAGCTCACTTTTTGTTTTCTTGGAGTTGTTCAATATTTCCATGATGACAAAACAGAAGAACAGAAAAAAAATCAGAATAAGGCTTTAGGACATTACAGAAACACTTTTAAACATCACTAAATCTTGGCTGAATGAATTTAAGATTAAACATTCTCCATAGGATATCTCAAGAAAGTGAGCTTAACTTTAAGTTTAGGAGATAATTTGTGGAGAGATGACCAAACTTTTCTCTCTGAGCTCTAAAGTATCTAACACCGTAACTTTGGCAAATGGACACTGGTGAAAGGAATAGCTTTAAAAATAGAGACAAGATTTTCTGTCATGGTAAACACCACAGAGTATTTAGATTAGCTCACAGGCCTTTTGAGGCAAACTTTAATCCTTGTTTTCATTAGCTAAAGTTATGTCTCCATGTGAACTCTTTGGAGCAAGCTGGTTGTGGTCTAAATTACTGTGAAGAAAAATTCTAGCTCCTTGAGGCTGGCAACATAACCTAGTAGAATTACATGATAACTTATGTGAAACCAAACTCAGATTTAATATTATGATCAAGACCAACTTCTTTCAGTTAGAGTCACAATTGTCACAGAACATCTTATTTCCTAAAACCACGTATCATTTATTCAAAATGATGTTAGTACTATGGGCATAAAATTAGGCTATCACTTTTATTTCATAATAAAAATTCTTTATCTATCTATCTACCTATTTATTATATTTCAAATAATCAGTAGAAGTAGAAAAGGAATATTTGGAGGATGATGAAAGCAGAGATCAAGAAGACAAAAAAAAAAAAAAAATCCATATGACAGTGGTTCCCAACCTGTGGGGTTCTGATTCCTGGAGAGCCATGGACTTACTGTAAACAATGTATAAGTTCAAGCATTTACCAAGCATCTTTTGTAGATTACTCAAATAAAATTTTACATGTGTATATGTGTTTTTCAGATTATATAAATTCTATGATTAATAATGTGCAATTAATTCAATATTACTTTGTGACAACTATATTTTTCATAATGCATTTTTTCAATATACAATTGCTAAAAGCAAAATTATCCTTATACAAGTAGATAAAAAGCTTGTCCAAAACACATCCTTTTACTTAAATAAGCTAGAAATTACTGCTTTATGCTACTGAAGTACATATGGTATATTTTCTTTTTTTTCCTTCAAGTTTTTATTTAAATTCTAGTTAATTAACATATAGTGTAATATTGGTTTCAAGAGTAGAATTTAGTGACTCATTGCTTACAGTACTCATGACAATAAATGTCCTTTTTAATACCCATCACCCTGTTACCCCATCCCCCACCACCACCCCTCCATCAATCTTCAGTTTGTTCTCTAGAGTTAAGAGTCTCTTACAGTTTGCCTACCTCTCTTTTTCTCCCTTCCTCCATGTCCATCTCTTTTGTTTCTTAAATTCTATAAATGAGTGAAATCATATAGTATTTATCTTTCTCTGACTGACTTGTTTTACTTAGCATAATACACTCTAGCTACATCTAAGTCATTGCAAAAATGGCAAGATTTCATTCTTTTTGATGTCTGAGTAATATTCCTCTCTCTTTCTCTCTCTCTCTCTGTGTGTGTGTAAATTATTCTTCTTTACCCATTCATCAGTTGATGGGCATTTGGGCTCTTTCCATAGTAGGGCTATTGTTGATGATGCTGCTATAAACACCAGGATGCATGTGTCCCTTTAAATCAGTATTTTTGTATCCTTTCGGTAAATATCTAGTAGTCCAATTGCTAGGTTGTAGGGTAGCTCTATTTTTTTTTTAAAGATTTTTATTTATTTATTTGACAGACAGAGATCACAAGTAGGCAGATAGGCAGGCAGAGAGAGAGGAGGAAGCAGGCTCCCCACTGAGCAGAAAGCCCGATGCGGGGCTCGATCCCAGGACCCTGAGATCATGACCTGAGCCGAAGGCAGAGGCTTTAACCCACTGAGCCACCCAGGCGCCCCATAGGGCAGCTCTATTTTTAACTTCATTATGAACCTCCATACTGTCTTTCAGAGTGGCTGCACCAGATTGCATTCTCACCAGTAGTATAAGAGGGTTCCCTTTTCTCCACATTCTTGTCAACATCTGTTGTTTCCTGTATTGTTACTTTTACACTTTCCTACTGGTGTGAGGTGGTATCTCATCATGGTTTTGATTTGTATTTCCCTGATGATGAGTGATGAGCATCTCCCCCATCCATCTGTTAGCCATCTGTATGTTTTCTTTGGAAAAATGTCTATTCATGTCTTCTGCTCATTTTTTAACTGGATTATTTGTTTTTAGGGTATTGTGTGTGATATGTTCTTTATATATTTTGGATATTAACCCTTTATCAGATATGCCATTTACAAAGATCTTTTCCCATTCCATAGGTTGCTTTAGTTTTGTTGATTATTTTCTTGCACTAAAATTTACTAACATGGCCCAAGACCCATAATTTTTCATTTCAGGGAACATTCATATTATTCCCAGGAGGGATAAACAGAGCTGGATTGTTGGACAAGATGATATGGAACCAAATGTTGTGGAAAATATGAAAGATGATTACTTCTATGCAATTTCAGGGTCATTTTGAAGTTAATGGCACTGGCTCTCTAATAGAAAAGAGCAATAACAAGAAAGGGAAAGAAAGAATGAACTGCATTCATTTTTAAGGAAAATGATAAAACTAGTGTTCAGAGGTTGAGATGGACCAGACTGGAAAAAGCCAAGAGTGAGACATCACTCAGAAACCAAGGGGGAAAGGAAGGAAGATGAGTGGCCAACACATAGGTACAGGGTTATGATTCTAGATTTTCAGAGCTTAGGCAGGAAATGAGTCCAGAAAATAGATCTGTGGGATTAAAATCCAAGGGAAAAGGTGGGGAAAATGTTTAAAATGTTAAAATGTTAAAAAATGTTAAAAATGTTAAAAGCAACAATTAAAAAATGGGCAAAATTTGGATGACTTTACATCAATATGGAGGATTTTTTTTTTTTCCCTCATGGAGAATATTAACAGGTAAGACCAAGGCAGAAGCCATTGGCAGAATTTAGCATTAGTTTTAGGTTAGAATATGCAAGAAGCACCCTCTAGTCAACAAGAAAAACTCAAAATCAAGTTTTTCACTTTATGACGAACCTCCATACTGTCTGAGTAAAACCATACTGAATAAAAATAATCAATCAGTTAAATCAACTACTTTATGTGAGTGAAAAGGCACAAGTGTCTCTCCAGCATATGTTAGGACACTCAGACACATTAGTAATAAAAGAAATGTAGTGTCTGAAATATATGAAAACTTGCAGAATCACTTATTTAACATTTTAGAAAATATTGAAGATCTAAAATCCAGAGCAGTCAGAAATATAACGTATGAATTACTGACAGGAGGATAGAGAATACACATGAATCTGTGAGTACATATGAACCCCCATGAGCCTGGTGAGAAGAAATACAAAGTAACCACGTATGCACATTGGGTCACAGTAAAATGGCACAAGGGAAAAGAATAATACAATGGGGATCTGGAAATAGCATGAATTACTATTTATTCAGGCCTTATTATTTCCTGAGCTCAATAGGAATCACCAGATGGTCTGTCTACACTAAACTCTTTCTCATTTATCTTCTTACAACATTCTCTGTGGGAAGATTAACAGTCCAGTGACATTGAGTAATATATGTCTGTCTCTAAAAACAGTATTTCCCCAAATAGAAACAGATGAGCTTTACCCACAAACTCTGGGGAGTCACAGTGTTCTATGGATGCTCCAGTGTTATGTCTCTGTGTAATTCTGGCCTTTCTTGCTTACCTTCCATCTCCATGTCTCCTGTGGATATAGTCAAAGGACTTCTGGGCTTTCCTAAACCTGATGAGACCCTTGAACATCATAATATTACATTACAAGGCAGGCATGGCTACCATCTCGGTCCACAGAGGCCACAATGTCCCCAGAGTCACTGCTGTCATACATTTTAAGCATTCCCGAATAAGTGACTTTATCTGGACACTGCAACATAGAACCATCATCTGAAGATTTGCAGAGAAAAACAATTCATATTATTATGTGAGGTATTATTATAGATCAATCAGATGGCAGTCAAGTTAGAAAAGACTATCTCTAGGTAGAGAAATGACAATGCATGTTTATAAGAGACATGAATATTTGAGTAATGTGACTTGGTACTAGAGAAGGAAAGAAATATTCTCAGAGGTTAAAAACTGCACAATAAAATGAAATATATTTTTATTACCGGCATTTTAGAGTTTGAAAAACAGAAAGGGTTGAAGTAAGACTAATCCTTGCAGCTATGATTTCCCCCAGGAGTGCTCAACACATAGGAAATAATGTGGAAGAGCTGAAAAATAGAAGAGAAAGAAAGTGTCCTAGAGGAAGGTTTCCTGTCTCCTTTCAAAAGTCCTTCTAGCCGGACCAAGTATCAAATTGACCTGAGACAGAATAACAGGAAAAAAAAAAACAAAAAAAAAACAGATCTAATAGTGCATATAGAGAGTCCACACAGACATGGGAGTTCCAAAACTAGTGAGGTAAAATGAGGTCTAAATGGCATCCTGAACTAAAAGAGATGGTGGACTGCAGAGTGAAAAAATGCAGTTCAGAGGGTGGAAAGAAGAGCAGATGTTTGGTAATGAGATGTTTGCCCAACCGTATAGATGGGTCACTGAGATTATCTCTGCTAATTACCCTTATTCTGGGAAAGACTCCCAATTTGGATTATTCAATGTACTTAAGGAGGGACAAAAGTTTCTCTTGAGCCAGTAGGGTTTTTTCTTTTTTCTTTTTTCTTTTTAAAGATTTTATTTATTCATTTGACAGACAGAGATCACAAGCAGGCAGAGAGGCAGGCAGAGAGAGAGAGGAAGGGAAGCAGGCTCCCTGCTGAGCAGAGAGCCCGATGCGGGCTCGATCCCAGGACCCTGGAATCATGACCTGAGCTGAGGGCAGAGGCTTTAAACCACTGAGCCACCCAGGTGCCCCAAGCCAGTAGGGTCTTGATAGCCTTCAGCTCAGAGTAACCTTCATGTTAAAGTGGGGCAGCCTATCCTTGATCCTTACAAAAACAAATGAAATAAGATACTTAGGTATGCTAATTAGTAAAAGTTTGAAGTGATGTTCCACAAAATCTGTTCATCTAGAGAGAAGGGATTAATAATGCTGGGTGTTAGAGTATGGGAAAAGAATGTGAAATGCTATACCCGTGATGCAATTTTTTTTTAAAGATTTTATTTATTTATTTGACAGAGAGAGATCACAAGTAGGTGGAGAGGCAGGCAGAGAGAGAGAGAGGAGGAAGCAGGTGCCTTGCCAAGCAGAGAGCCCGATGCAGGGTTCGATCCCAGGACCCTGAGATCATAACCTGAGCCGAAGGCAGAGGCTTAACCCACTGAGCCACCCAGGCACCCCCCGTGATGCAATTTTTTGGAATTCAGGTTTTCAAAGAAGCAACATTTATAGATGATGATAAATGTGTGTGGGATGATGTAGAATGTAGTGAATTCATCTTTGGAGGCCAGTGGGTTAGAAAGGATCTAAATATACATATTTCAAAGTCATCTATTAATATAATAGCAATGCAGGTGGAAATGTAAAGTACAAGCCATATGGCAAAGTTTTCAATGAATATGCGTGAGATCTACTAGTTACTTGTAGATGTCAAAGCTGCTGATGAAGAGTGTTTGAAGTGGGAGGTATGAAAGTGCAGTGAAATGAGAATTACCAGTGCAAGGAGAGAGGCTCCTGAACTCCAGATTATGACAATTTAAGAGAAGCATCTATGTAAGAAAGAGCTTTTCCTTTTTCCTTGCTTCTTTGCCTATCTTTTTTTTTTTTTTAAGATGGAAAACGGGGTAAATTTTATGGGATGAAGCTGCAGCTGCAGATATGAGTTAAGCTTTCTGTCTTTTCTATGTCCTTTTTTCTTTTTGGGAAAAATAAATTGGCTTTATCTTTCAAAATACACCGAAGTCTTTTCCTCAAGCCCCCCGCCCAATTCCAAAAAGTTTAAGGGGCTGAAAATATATGTATTTGGCACACATATATTGTTGCTCTCTACTATTTTAATATACTTGACTTCTTCCTTGAATGGTAGCAAAATTTGGAGTAATAATAGCTTCTGGAAAAATAGAAAGCCAAATATAGAATAACATAGTATGTATTACCACATTCCTTTATGAACAGAAATAAGGATGGTTTGGACTTATGTCTGTCACTCAAAAACATAGTCATGAAATGCTGTTTTCCATGTCTCAAAATAATTCCCTCTGTACCCATTTAGAATTCAGCACATAGCTGTCCTCTGGACATGATGTTACACTTCCACACTGTGTTGCTTTTTGAAAGGAACCACAGTATTGATGAAAATTAAGAGAATGTAATCTTTGATTAAACTGGAGGAGGAATGTCTTTGTTGATGATGGGATATTTAGGGAGTCCAAAACCACCACCTTCCCCATTTGCCAATATAGAACATAAGGTGCTCTCTTGATTCAAAACCACCTTTATGCTATTGTAATATGACATTATCTGGCAGAAAGAGTATCTCAGTTAATATTAAATCACTGATAGTTTAGTTGCTTCCTCTGTATCAAAAAGTGAGCAAAATATAGGAGACACAGAGTCCTTAATATATGGTCCTTTTATGTCATGTCTCATACTGATAGTGGAGTACTTAGGACAAGCAAAGGAATAGCTTCCACAAGATGTAATATTTGTGTTCATCAGTGTGTGTGAAAGATATGGGACTATTGCATAGGGCGGGTCATCAATGGTTGAAGTAGACAACAGATGCTTTAGAGAATCAGAAAATGTTCATCAGGAATTAAAAAGATAGATAAAAGTTTATTAAGCCAATAAGGAAAAAATTAATCAAGTTCAAAGATAGAGTCAGTTTAAAGTCATTAAAAAAAAGTAAATAAAACCATATAACATGATCCCAGAACTGCTAAAAGTTCTGGAGCACACTGAAGGGAAGTAGTAGCAAGTCTGGGAGCTTGAGAAAGGTAATAAAATCTTGCAGAGTGAATTAACAATTTTGGTTTGAACAACAATGCTTTCAGTGATAAGATTTTAAGCAAAATAATCACATCTGATTTTTGAAAGCTGATAATGTGAGGAAGTGGACTTTATAAGAAAAAAAAAAGAAACAGGAGAGATAATTAGGAGACTATGCCACAGACTACATGGGAGGGAATGCATATCAAAGCTACAGGAAACGGGGATGAATGACATATGCTGTATCTAATGGATATCAAATAATTAAATTCAGTAAGATGTAATGTCTGCTCAACTGTACTGTTAAAGTTATAAAGGGCAAAGGGTCAAGGATAACTCTGAGATTTTTAGTTTAAATGACTGTGTGACTGACTGCTGTTGCCAGCAAATGAGATACAGGCAGATGGTAGGGGGAGCTTTGAGGCAAATAGCGAATATTGTGTGGGATATCTTGAAGTGAGATTATTTGAGACATGGTATAAACATGTTATATATAATAAAACAGATCACATAGAAAACATTGCATTCTCTCCTTGAACAATGCTCTCTCGAGTGGCAGATTGCCAGCAAGGGATTCTGCTAACTAACGCAGATGCAGGTAAAATTGCTAAAGTCCAGGTGGCAGAAGGAACATTGTATCTGTATGTTTCAGAAACAGATGCAAAAACAGAACTAACAGGAAGCCAGAGGGTGTGGGCAGGCTTTCTAACTTCCAGGGCAGTCTGTCTGCTAAATATAAGGTAATGAATGACCTTATTGACTTCATTCAAAATAGGCTGCTCTGCTCTTTGAGTTGTTTCACTTATAGCTCCTTTTGTTACACATTCTAATGCCCTTAAGGGAGCCTGGTCCCTCTATAAACTGAAGCTACTTAAAATCTTTCTCTTAGTATTTCCTCTTTTTTTTTTTTTTTAAGATTTTACGTACTTACTTGACAGAGAGAGAGAGACAGAGAGTGCAGAGCTGGGGTGGGGTGGGAGCAGGGGCAGAGGAAAAGGGAGAAGCGGCAGGGTCAACCCAAGCCCACAATGAAATGGCTCCCTCTGGCCAACCAGGCCCTTACACTTACATTTTGTTCTATGTAATTTTTTTTTTTCTACCTAGAAATCACGTTTATGTTTCTAGGTGTATTATTTATTTGCCGCATACCTAGTTCTCTGACAACATCCTCTTGAATTTTTGGTTTTCCCAAAAGGAGAAAAAATCATGGAACATGGAAAAAACCTGTAAAGGTATCAAGTACTCTTTATATTAAACTTAAAAATCTTTTATAGTTTAGGTGTTCAATACTAGAAGTTTCTTGCCCCAAGTTCTTATGCTCCCGTTTTTGAAAGATAATTTTTCTGCATGTAGAATCTCAGATTGTCAATTTTTTTCTTCAAATATATGGTTTTGTTATCTTCTGAAGTTTATTGATTCTGATGAGAAAACAGCCATCATTTTTATTGCTGTTCCTTAAAATGAATGTTCCAATTACATTTATCATTGATTTTCAGTACTTTGATTATGATATGCCTAAGTGTGGCTTTCTTCATATTTTCCCCACTTTTGGGTTAGCTAAAATTACTCCTTGTTTGATATCTTTCATCAAGTATGATCTATATCTATATCTATATCTATAGCTATATCTATATCTATATACCATTCTACTGAGGTTATGGGACTCACATCCAATGTGGCAATCCCTAACCTAACTCTGGCCCTTTGTATTTAGGATAATGTTTAAATTCTGAATTCTCCTGAAAAATTTATAATGATTAACTCAAATTTGAATTTTCACTTTCTTATAAGGAAATACCTCAGATATTTACTCACATAGGTCCAGAGTAGCATATGCTTAAAAGGACAATATGCATATTATAAGCAAAAAGTTCTTCCCTCACAGATATTATATGGACATTCAAACAAAGAGGTATTGTCAGTAGGAATATTTATTAATATTTATTGAACTTTCATATCAGTTGAGTTTAGGAGCAGATATTGGGGACAATTACAAATTTTAAAAAAGCATGTTATGAAGACTGGGGTGTGCATTCCAGAATTATGATATTAGGAGGAAATTTGATCCTCAGAAGAAGGTTTGAGGGCCATTACTAGACCAAAAGGACCAGATCAGTGAACGAACATGAGAAAATGCTTGTGGCACTCAGACCTGGGGGACTGGATGGAAGTTGTTTTGCTCTTCCTTACCATTAGGCAATGGTGGTTGCAAAGCTAGGATCAAGGCCAGGAGTCAGAGGAGGCAGAATACCAAATGAACTTGCATTATTCCCATTAGCAGAAAATGTGTGTTGATAACAATGTTTCAAATATCTGAAAGGATGAAGAAATAAAATTTTCCAAAAAAAAAAAAAAATTCTGAGGCAAGTAACTTCTTTACAACTTTCCCCCATCGCTTAAAATGTTAAATTAACTTTCATGTAAATCTTTTTAAAAATTGTGTATGGTGGGTGTGTGGGTGGCTCAGTTTGGTAATGAACTGCCTTCAGCTCAGGTCATGATCCTGGAGTCCTGGGATTGAGTCCTGCATAGGGCTCCCTGCACAGAAGGGAGTCTGCCCCTCCCTCTGACCTCCCTTTCTTGTGCTCTCTCTCTCATTCTCTCTCAAATAAATAAATAAAATCTTTAAAAAAGTTGTGTATGGTTACTTGATGAGATGTTGAATAAAGTTAACTTTCCTTGGATGGCGCCAAAAAACAAAACAAAACAGTTTTTCCTCATTACTTGAAACATAGTATACACTTATTAAAATTGTATGGACTGATAAATGTACTCATATAAGTACTTGTTTTAGAGTTAAATAAAAAGTTGTGGAGATATAGCTGTAAGGGCCTTCCCCTCCCATAGGACCTGGCTTGTGGACCATGGATGTAGGGGTGGGACAGGCCGGGTGGAGTCGTCCAATCGGTGGGGCGCGCGTATATCCACTGGGGTGAATTGGGATTCAATTGGCCGCCTGTGTAGGGGCGGGGCTCAACCACCCCCATAAAGGTTGGTCTGCGAGGCTGTCGAGGGGAGAAGGAGAGCTGTCAGAGGGAGAAGAAGGAGCAGAAGAAGGAGAGTCAGCGGGAGCAGCAGCAGAAGAGTCGGCAGGAGCAGAAGAAAAGCTGTAACAGCTCTTGTAAGAGCTATAAGCGCCGCCGGTGGCCCTGAGCCACCGGTGATCCTGATGCCTGTGGCCCGAGCCACCAGCGGCCCTGAGCCGCCAGCGGTCCCAACACCAGTGGCCCCGACCCACCAGTGGTCCAGACGCCAGCGGCCCCACGCCACCAGCGCCCCGATGCCTGCAGCCCTGAGACGCCTGTGGCACCGAGACACCAGCAGCCCCGACGCCAGCGGCCCCGCCCACACACTGCGACCCTCGGCAGCGGCGCTGCAGGGAACGGTACCTAGATGGCAGCAGCCTCGCCAGGAACACTGAGCCACTGCCTCGCCGGAGCTGTGTCATTCCGGGGAGCGGCTTCGTCTGGGAAGAGGCCTCCTCAGTGAGCAGCCCTGCAGGAGCAGCATCGTCAGGGAAGAGGCTTCCTCCAGAGCGGCCTCGCCAGAGCAGCCTTGTCTGGGGAGCAGCCTCGCCAGAGCAGCCTTGTCAGAGTGGCATCTTGGGGAGCAGAATCTGTGTCATTGGTGTTGTCCTCCCTGTCATCGTCGCTGTTGTCATCGCCTCTTCTTGGGAGCAGCCCTGTCCGGGGAGCGACCTCACCAGCAGCGGCCTTCTTGGGAGTGGCCTCTTCTTGAGAGCGGCTCCAACCGGGGAGCGGCCTCATCTGCGGAGCACCCTCGTCCAGAGCGGCCTTCCTGGGAGTGACCTTGTTGGAATCATCATCGTCATCTTTTCGTAAGAGACAGCCCTGACTGGTCAGTTTGATTTTTGATGCTTGGCGTGAAATAAAGCTTTGTTTGGTTTTTGCTTTATATCAGTCTCGTTCCTTTGATCATGGACCCTAACAATAGCCATTGGAAAAAAAAAAAAAAAGAACTGTTTTCTGGAGAATATTAATTTAAAACTCTATGGCAGATTCATGTTTTTCTACTGTTTTCAGCTGATATTCCTCACTTTTGAGACATGCTTCTAATAACCTGTCCTGATTATCTTTAAGATCTTTTCTGAAATAAGAAAGCATTTTCCATGGGTTTATTATTTTTAATGTTCACAAGAATTTTGGTTATATTTAAGCTGCTTGGATTTCTTATTCTCTTATTCTGCATTCCTGACTATTTGTCTGTAGACTACCATGTTGTTAAGATTATAATTGCCTTTTACATAACCTACAAATAATTATATATATGCATGCATGCACCCGTGTGTTTGTGTATGCCTGCATGTATTTCTATACTTGAGAATTCCCTGAGAGGAGTGGCCTTTGCCTTTCTTAAAGCAAAGTTGATGTCACACAATTCAGAAAACTCCTAGATACAAAGAAGCAGAAATTTTATCATGACCTGTATGCTTGGTAGATAAAAATGAAAGTGTGACAAGAATAAGATTGAACAGAGAAGAGAAAATTTTAAAAAGAACTTGATTCAAACTTTTTATTTGCAAATGAAGATCCTGAGGTTCATAATAGTGAAGTGATTGACCCAGCAGCTTCCAGAAGTTTCAGGGAAGAGTCAGCCTTTTAGATAGGCTATCTTAGTATGCCTGGAGTCTCCATATAGTGAATCAGTCTTTCTGTCAACCTGATTTTGGCCCATAGGGAACTAGCCTGTCTACTTTGCATCCAAGTTTGCAAACTTTCCAGTTTTAACATGGCAGACAATGCTACACATCACTACATCTCATCTTTTTTCCTGGTTGGTATTCCTGGTTTGCAAGCTTTTCACTGCTGGATTGGCATCCCTGTCTTCCTCCTGTTTGCCCTGGCCCTACTGGGGAACAGCGTAATCATCATCACCATCAAACTAGAACCAAGCCTCCACCAGCCTATGTATTTCTTCCTTTGTATGCTGGCAGTGAATGACATGGCTCTTGCCTCTTCCACAGCCCCCAAGATGCTTGGTATCTTCTGAATGGATGCACATTGGATTGACTTTGATTTGTGCCTTATACAGTTATATTGCATTCACACATTCTGCATAGTGGAGTCAGCCCTCTTGGTTACCATGGCGTTTGACCGCTATGTAGCTATTTGTATCCCATTGCGTTATACAACCATCCTAACAACACCAATGGTCATTAAAATGGGTTTAGCTGGTATGACCCGAGCTATTTTTTATGGTTTTGCCCTGTCCTCTTCTTATTAAAAGGCTACCATATTACACTAAATATGTTATCAACCATGCCTACTGTGAACACATGGCTGTGGTGAAGTTGGCCAGTGCCAACACCCTCATTAACAGAGCATATGGAATCTCTGTGGCCCTTTCAGTGATGGTGTTGGACCTAGGGCTCATAGCCACATCCTATATCAAAATCCTCCAGGCAGTCTTCCGGCTATCTTCCCAGAATGCCCGCTCTAAGGCACTGGGCACCTGTGCTGCTCATGTCTGCACTATACTTGTGTCCTACACTGCGCTGCTTAGTTTCCTAACTCACCACATTGGCAAGACGGTACCTCCAAGCATTCATATAATTTTTGCAAGTTTGTATCTTTTGGTGCCTCCCACAGTTAATCCTCTGGTGTATGGTGTCAAGACCAAGCAGATTCATGACCCAGTGGTTAATCTCTTCTTTCCAAACAAGAAGATTTCTGAAAACTAAAATACGTAAATTTCAGCCCAAATTAGTAAAACATGATTATTGAAAGTTATGGCTACCCTGATGAGTAACAGAAAGTAGTCTCCAACTCTTCTTTCTGGGTTCTCCTTATGCCTTGCAGCAGGAAGAGTTGATGCTGTCCAGTTACATAAAAAATTGTATTATATAAACTTATGTTTTCAGTTTACTGAAATAAACTCAAATCAAATCATAATATGTCATATGGAAAACATTTAATATTTTCACCAATTTTATTATTTTCTATGTATTTTATCTTATTTTTAAAAATATTTATTTATTTATTTTTGAGAGGGTGCATACAAGCAGGAGGGGCAGAGGGAGAGGAAGAGAATCTCAAGCAGACTCTGTATGAGTGTGGAGCCTGAGAGGGGCCCTGATCTCATGACCCTGAGATCATGACCTGAGCTGCAACCAAGAGTTGGACACTTAATTGACTGTGCTACCCAGGTGCCCCCATATATTTTAATATGGAATTATTTCAAAGTTATTTACATCACATCTCCAAATGTGAAATAACTAAACAAGTATTATCAGAATATAAAAACTCTCAGTTAATTTGGTCGGGGGGTGGGAATTAGTCTCTTTCTTTCAGTATAGTCAACACACTATGTTACATTAGTTTCAGGTGAGCAACACAAATATTGAACATCCCTCTACATTATATTGTGCTCTCAAGTGTCGCATCTGCGGCACAGATACCATCTGTCACCATACAATGCTATTACGTCCTCATTGACCGTATTACCTATGCAGAAGCTTTTATTCCCATGCTGCATTCATTCCATACCTGGAAGCCTGTATCTCCCACTCTCCTTCACCCCTTTTGCCCATTGTCTCATCCTCCTTTCCACTGGCAACCACTGATTTGTGCTCTATTTACAGGTCTGATTCTGCCTTTTGTTCATTCAGTTGGTTTGTTTTTTAGATTTACATGTGAGTGAAATCATACGGTATTTGTCTTTCTCAGTCTGGTCACTTTGATTCCCAAAAATACATTTACCAATTCATGATAACCAGAAGTTTTATTTTTATTAACTAATATGTCTTTAAACAAACTTTAATTCTAGGATTCATTACCAAAAGTATGTATATATGAGCCATAACAGCAGCAAGCTGCCTGCAGCCTAGACTTCTGATAAGGGAAATAATGACCTTTTATGGCTCACAACATATTCTGGAATAATTACATGATGACTTGTCATAATCATAACCAAGAGAAATTTCTTTTAACAAACCAATAATTGGACAAAACATTGTGATTCTTATTAATCCCCAATTTGTCCATACATGTATTCAATTTAACACTAACTCAGTGGGCTTAAAAAGTAAAAATTAACAGGGCTTTTGGCCTCTTTCATCACACAGGACATTTGCAATTATTCCTGGGTGGGATAACCTCACCTGATTGAACAACATTGTGTTGTGGTTAAGAGTACGGTCTTTCATCTGGATGTTTGGTTTAAAATCTGGCACCACTGCTTTTTCATCGTGTGCCTTTGGGTATATTCTTAGGCTGGTACAAGCTTCAACTCTCTCATTTATAAAATAAGACATTATGAGAATTTAATTCAGAAGAGTAATAAAGGATTAAATGATTCATCATAAAATGTACTCGGGCTAGTTTTTAGAACTTAATATAATTGTAAACCAGTTAAGTGTTAATTTTAAACTGCTGATGATGAGAGATTATTTTCCAGATATCGTTGTCAATTATTAAATATGGGGAAACCACTAATACACATAAGTCTGTGTGTATGTAAGATGAGGAATACTTTAAAACAGGTAAAATAAAAATGAAGAAAAGAAGTATTAGGGGTACCTGGGTGGCTCAGTGGGTTAAAGCCTCTGCCTTCAGCTCAGGTCATGATCCCAGGTCCTGGGATCGAGCCCTGCATCAGACTCTCTGCTCAGCAGGGAGCCTGTTTCCTCCTCTTTCTCTCTGCCTGCCTCTCTGCCTACTTGTGATCTCTCTGTCAAATAAATAAATAAAATCTTTTAAAAAAAAAAAGAAGTATTAAAAGCCTGAAAACAAAATTATAAGTCTGAACAGAGGATACCACAAGTCTAGATCAATGACAAGGATAAGGTATTTGAAACAAATCTTCACATTTTACAGTCTATCCCTCCATTCTGTCCAGGGTCCTAACCAGAATTCAAAGCTGACAATTACTGAATTCGAGTATTTAAATCCTGCAGTTGCAAAGAACAATAACTGAAAGTTGAAAATGACTACAAAAGCAGCAGAACTGAGGTGGCAGAAGAGAGAAGTAATCACATGAAGAGAGGTCGATTGAGATTATCCTCTTTGAGGAACAGAAATGGAAAAGAATGAAGAAAATGAACAAAGCCTTAAGGACCTATAGGATACCCAAAAGTATACTGACATATACTGATGGGAGTCATAAGAGAAGAGGAGAGAAAGAAAATTGTGGGGGGGGTACTTGAAAAAATAATAGCAGAAAATATCCCAAATTTAATGAAAAACATTAATCTCTATTCCCAAGGCCTTGACAAATGCTTTTAAGTATAAAAATAAAACACCAATAAGTGAGATAACCTCAAAGATATTCATATATAGACACATCATAGTTAAATTGACAAAAGTCAATTGAAGATAAAAAGAATCTTGAGGCTGAAAGCGGGAGAATGACTCATTGCATTCATAGGATTCCCAATAAAATTTGTAGCTGGTCTCTCATCAGAAGCTATGGACAGCAGAAGGCATGGGCATATCATATAAATTTCTCTTGAGAACTCATCCTCGATGTATGTTATTTAGAGGTATATTGCTTCATTTCCAAATACTTTGGGGATTTGCTAGGTATCATTCTATTATTGGTATCAAGTGTAATTCCATTATTGTCTGAGAACATACTTTGTATGATTTCTATTATTTTAAATTAAAGTTTGCCTTATTTTCCATAATTTGATCTTGTTTAATAGATCATATTGATTTGTATTTATATTCTGGTCCTACTTGATTTTTTAAAAAGATTTTATTTATTTATTTGTCAGAGAGAGAGAGTGAGCGAGCCCAAGCAGGGGGGAGCAGCAGGCAGAGGGAGAAACATGCTTCCTGCTGAGCTGGAGGCTGATGAGGGACTAGATCCGAGTACCCTGGTATCATGACCTGAGCCAAAGGCAGACACTTAACAGACTGAACCACCCAGGTATCCCAAGGTCCTGCCTGATTTTATGCTTGCTTGATTTATCAATTCCTTTTTCAGGAATGGGTAACACTAGAAAAATTAAAATGTTATGCTCATTCAAAAGCTAGACCTGGATGAATATAGTAGCTGTATGAATAATTGCCTAGTAATGGAAATAACCCAAATGTTCTTCAATGAGTGAATGGATAAACACATTGTACTAAATCCATACAATGTGATATAGTTGGATGTTTTCTAACATCACAATTACAATGGAGGTTAAATGACTCTATACATATGTTAAATCCTATCATATTGTATGGTGAAAGAAAAAAGTGAGCTCTTCCTTATGATAATGAGTTTAATTAAAAATTTGTAGGTAGTTGTAGGTAGGTTAAAAGTAAAAAAAAATAGGAAAAATAAAACATGACAGGGCTCTTCATAAAAAAAGTAGAATTGATATATTAATACAGACAAATATACATCAAGACCAGGAGTATTACAAGAGATAGAGGAATAGTTTCTAATTATAAAGGTGACTATTCATCAATAAGGCATAACAATTATGCAAGTGCTTTTATCTAATAACTAATTTCAAAATTCATGAAACCAAACCACATAGAAATAAAGTTGGAAATAAAAAAAGCAACAATTATCAGTGGGGATTTTAGCATCCTTTTCTCAGAAATTGATATAAGAAAATTAACAAAATGACATTTTGAACAAAACTCTCCATCATTTTGATGTAACAGGGATTTAGAGAACATAATAATAAAAAATACATAAAGTATATTTGTTTCAAATTCAGTGCTCAAATACCAAATTGACAATTTGTCAATGTTATAAAGATACACAAAGAAATATGATGTGTAAGAATAGGACAAGAAGAAATTAAGTTGTCATTTATGGATGATATGTAATTTTCTTAGCAAAACCAGTTAGTGCATAGAAGAACACCTTCTAATTATTATTTTTGACATGAGATCAACTTAGATAATAATTTATCTGTTCAAGTACTATAGATTTTTAAATTATGATTAAATATAATATTCTATTTTAATAGAAAGAAATGTTATAAAGTATCTACAAACCAGCCAAAAATATTAAACACCTTTATGGATAATTTTTTATTTTGATTCAATTAACAGACATAGAAATGATCTGAGTGAATGAGTAAAATATTAGAATGTTCTCTTCTCAATCACAAAATCAATGCAATACAAACCAATATTTCAGTTGCATTTTTTAGGAACTTGTAAACCAACTCTAAAGTTATTTGAAAATTAAGTGTTCATAGATTGAACATTTACTTTTGAGAAGTAACAGCAAGAGCTCTCAAAGCATACTACTAAGGCATGGCAATGAAATGTCATATATAGGCACAAAAAGATAAATACAAACATAAAAATAACTAGAAAGTAAAGAAACATTCATTTATATACAGGAATTTAATGTACATTTAAGATGACACCACAAAATAATGGAAAATAACAAACATATTTTAGATGCTTCTGATAAAAAATTATTTTTATAAAATAAATAAATAAAAGTAGACCTCTACCTTATGTCCTATAGAAAACATGGTGAAGCCCAAACAAATGAAAGCCCAAAAGCTTAAGTTAAAGCTAGGAAGTTAGTAGAAGGTAATGCGGGAAGATAACAAATAAGTATATGAAAGACAAAAAAATTCCAAAAGCACAAGAACATACTGTGAAATTTTCATGACTTTTTGTCAAATGCAGGGTTTTTGTAGCGCTAAGAACATCATAGACAAAGGTAAGAGATCAATTGGGAGAAGGTGCTTGCAATGCCTTTGGCAAGACTTAGATAGGAAAATCTGATTCCTGCACAACTGCAAGAAAAATACAGAATCTCCAATAGAAAACTGAAAAGTAAAATCAGTTTACGGCAGAGAAAATGGGACATAAGACACTCTAACATGTAAGTAGATGATCTTACTCTGGGTAAGGAGGGAGGTAGAAATTAAAAGGACCCTGAAACCCTCTTTATGCCTCTATATCAGATCAGAAGAACATAGAAAGCTTGAAATTACCAGAAACGTAAGGAAATAAGTATGATAATTTATTGCACAGCTGGAGGGATGATAGACAAGTTTAGTCACAGCAGAGAGCAATCCTGACTCATCAACTCTGAAGGACTGAATACACAAGGCTGTACATGCATGTGAGCACGTGTTAATAGGGGAGGAGAAATGCAAGGTGACCAATGTATGAGAATTGTGTCAGTAAAATCGTACAAGAGAAAAAGGAAAACAATCAGAGATCATGCAATGCCCTGAGCTAACTTTACACTGTCAGACTATTAATCTTTTCCCAAGACATAGGTGCAAATTCAATGATAATCATACTGGAATTAAGGTTAACAATTTGCTTCTCTTAATTTTCAGATAGTTTGCCCACACTAAATTGATTTTCTCTAACCCTTCTCACAGATTACTTCCGTGAATTGCATATTTGGTGGACATCTCAGCCATCTCATTCAACTGGGCATTGTGAGAGAGTCTCTCAAGACAGTATCCTCCAAAGGAGAAACACAGGAGTACTACCCACATACAAGCTCTGGGGAGTTTACATAGCTGTTCTAGAGAGACATTGTTACTGGTTTGTGCTCAGTCCTGGCCCAGTACTCTTTTCCTTTGTCCTCTTCTCTCCTAAAGGACCTATCCGTCTTCCATATAGAGGGGCCTCCTGAGCATGTAGATAGCCCATTATAAATCAACGGCAGCTATGACTCAACTACAGTCCTCACTGCTCCAATGGCAACCACAGTCATACTTTTAAACCAGCCCCGCATAGCATATTGACCTAGATGCTCCAATGGAAAATGAACATTTGAAGATTTTCAGAGAATAATAGTTGCTTTTATTATCATCTGCAATATATTGTGGTTTGTGAGATGGAATTTAAGATAAAGCAGGTGAAAGTAAAATGGGAAGGCATGATCTGTAAACATAAATGATGATATACTTTTATGAGACATAATGGATATTGAGTAATATGATTTGGTAGTAGAAGAGGAACCAAACAAAATCTTAAACACACACACACACACACACACACACACACACACACACATACTGAGACCCTGTTTATGGAAGAACCTTGGAAATTTCTGCTATAGGGAAGTTTCTGGTTATGTAACCTTTCTCTGGGAGATCAGAAGCCTTGGAAGCAAGATAAAAATCTGTGAAATTCTTAAGAAACTGAAAAGGAAGTACAGAAACATCCCATCTTTCTCTCAGAATCTACTGAAAGTTAAGATTCAGAAACTTCCTTTGGGAGTTCACATTGATGAACATGGTTGACATGAAAATAAATGCTTACAAAGCATACAGTAAGAGCTCTAACAGAAACAAGGACTTCATGGTTGCTGACTGAAGTATTAGATATAAACAGATTGAGGAGGTAAGGAAAATTCTGTGATTTCCTAATTTAATTTCTGGGTGGCCATTGTGGCCAGCATGTAAGATACAATCACATGGGGGAAGGATGGGAGAACTTACTGATTTTAGTGTGGGATACATTTGTGTTATTATTATAATACATTAATATGAAATAGATAATGCATTCAAAAGCACTGTATAAAAAATGCCGTGGTATTTGCCACAGTATTTGCCAAGGTATAGAGTCCTCTACTCTGATGTGGCAGATTCAGAAACAGGCAAAATGGCTTGACCCAGAAACAGGCAAAATGGCAAAGCCCAGGGAGTCAGAAGGAATAGGGTACTTAACATGACTCAGAAACACAAGGGACGGTTGTGTTAATAGATGCTCTGAATGTCCTCCCAGACTGTCTGCCAAACATAATATAAAGAATAGCCTGATGGAAACAAATGGATTTTTTCAATATTTCTTTCAAACTAAGCCTGAGAGAAGATAGAGAAGACCTTCTAGGTAGAAGTGGAGATGATAACAAGCAGACTGCCATGTGGGGGGCATCCTCTGTAATTTCTTATGTGCCCTACTCTAGGACTCTCACAGAAATCTTTTGTTTAATGGGAAGTCTTATTTTCTCTTGGTATAGATTAAATATGTTGTTATTTTTTAAATTAATTTACTGAAAACTAAAAAATGATCTTGAAGTATTTGCATATACCAAGAGCATTACCAAAAGTAATTACTCTTGTTTGCAGTCATAAGTAATGTTTCCTAGTTAAAATGTATATGCCTATATTTCTAGGTAAATTAGTCTCTTGCATGTTTGGGACTCTCAGAAGAAGATACAAGAATGAAACTTGGCAAAACAAGTTTCCAAGTGGAAAACAATTATGTGAGGATCTCCAAGAGCAAAAGTTTAATACACACTTAAAAGCCTTTCTTAGTTTGAATTTTTTATATCCTGTATATTTTGTCTGAAGTTCTCTGTCTGGATTTACAGGCTTCATCCATATCTAATAATTTCTACAACTCTAGGTTTCTATATTGTGGTTGAAGTTTAAGCTCTGGTTTTTTTTCTGAAACATTTTACGACTCATTTGACGTTTTTCAATTCCTTACAAAACACCTCAGATATTCATATAGTCCCAGTGTAGTATGCTTAATAGTGGAATGCAGATTCCATAGCCAGAAAGTTTTTTTCCCTACACAGGTAGTATTTAGACCTTCATAAAAGGAAGCTTTGCCATTCAGAATATTTCTCATTAGATCATGAGCTTTCACATCAGTGAAGTTAGTGAACAGAAATTGAGATAAAGTTAAGAAGCAGTAAATTTAAAAGAGTAAATTTAAGAAGAGTAGAGTGCATGTTCCAGAATTAAAATATTAGGTAGAAACTGGATGGTAGGAAGAAAAACAGAGATGAGTTATCAAAACTAAAGGATATGGTCAGAACAAGAGTCATATGAAAATATTTTTGCAGCTGAGTCAGGCTGAATTGTACCTGATTTGCTCTTCACTGTCATTAGGCAGGTCTGGAGCCAGCCAGAGGTAGGGCTGAGTTTATAGCTGAGAGTGATGGCTTTGCAGAAAATAGACAGCTTATTAACCACTAATCTGCTTATTTGTAGCAACTTTAAATCATTTACCAGCCTAAAGAAATTAAAATCTTCCTCCTTTTCCCTGTTTATATGATTATGTTATGCTGTCCACCTTCAGATCGTCTGTTCTTTCTTCCACTTTCAGATCATCTTGAGCAATTCTTCTAAAATAGGAATAAATATGTCTTTGATGATAAGGCACTTATTGTATTTAATTTTTATAAGCTTTGTTCTTCCCTATTGGGATAAGATCTTATTCTGAATTCCTGATTAGTTATGTTCTTTATGAATAACAGTATTATTAAAATAATGATTGCATTTTGAAATATTTGTTAATTATTGTGTGTATGTGTGTTTATTCATGTATATCTATACTTGATCTCAACGTCCTTGACAAGACTTGACTTTTTTTTTTTTTTTTTTACTGTTTGTATCACAGAATCCAACACTGACTTTGACATAACCATGAGGTCATTTTATTACTAACTGATCCTCTAGTAGGAAATAAAAAAATAGAGTAGAATTAAATAAAATTCCAAAATTCAGGAAAAATTTTCTGAAATATGAACACAGTTTTCTCATTTGCAGATGAAGATTTGAGACTCAGAATAAAGTGGTTTACTGATGATTTCAAGCTTTAACCTTTCAGGTGCTAGCAGGATTACTCTGCCATCCTGTTTTCTGCCCAGAGGGGATTAGCCTGGTTACTTTATATCCAAGCTTGCAAACTTTCCAGTTTTAACATGGCAGACAATGCTACACATCACTACATCTCATCTTTTTTCCTGGTTGGTATTCCTGGTTTGCAAGCTTTTCATTGCTGGATTGGCATCCCTGTCTTCCTCCTGTTTGCCCTGGCCCTACTGGGGAACAGCGTAATCATCATCACCATCAAACTAGAACCAAGCCTCCACCAGCCTATGTATTTCTTCCTTTGTATGCTGGCAGTGAATGACATGGCTCTTGCCTCTTCCACAGCCCCCAAGATGCTTGGTATCTTCTGGTTGGATGCTCACAGGTTTGATTTTAGTATCTGCCTAGCACAAATGTATTTTATCCACACATTCTGCATAGTGGAGTCAGCCCTCTTGGTTACCATGGCGTTTGACCGCTATGTAGCTATTTGTATCCCACTGCGTTATACAGCCATCCTGACAACACCAATGATCATTAAAATGGGTCTTGCTGGTATGACCCGAGCTATTTTTTATGGTTTTGCCCTGTCCTCTTCTTATTAAAAGGCTACCATATTACACTAAATATGTTATCAACCATGCCTACTGTGAACACATGGCTGTGGTGAAGTTGGCCAGTGCCAACACCCTCATTAACAGAGCATATGGAATCTCTGTGGCCCTTTCAGTGATGGTGTTGGACCTAGGGCTCATCCTATGAGCCACATCCTATATTAAAATCCTCCAGGCAGTCTTCTGGCTGTCTTCCCAGAATGCCTGCTCGAAGGCACTGGGCACCTGTGCTGCCCATGTCTGCACTATACTTGTGTCCTACACACCTGCGCTGTTTAGTTTCCTAACTCACCGCATTGGCAAGAAGGTACCTCCAAGCATTCATATAATTTTTGCAAGTTTGTATCTTTTGGTGCCTCCCATAGTCAATCCTCTGGTGTATGGTGTCAAGACCAAGCAGATTCGTGACCGAGTGGTTAGTCTCTTCTTTCCAAACAAGAAGATTTCTGAAAACTAAAATATTTAAATACAAACCCATATAGGCAGAATCTGTTTAATACAATTATGGTACATTCATAATAGTTGCAGCTTTGTCTCAACATGATATTTCTCAATTCATTTATACCTCTCAGCAGGGATATGTGATGTTGTACATTTTTCTCTCTATTTTCATTTTTTAATATTTCCTTTTCTTTCTCTTAGAAATAAGTTTCATGGGAAGCTTTCAATAAATATTTGCAATAATTGTTATTTATTTATTATTGACATTACTTTGTATTCTATATTTGTGGATAATATTTTATAATATTCAAAAATGTGAAATAACTAAGATTATTATAATAATTTTAAAATTCTCAGTACATTGGACAATGTAATTTATAAACATGATTTTTTTCCCAATTCAATTGTTACCTGCACTGATTAAAAAATCCTGAGTAAAAGTCATTATTTTCAAGTTTCATTTTTCTTATTGTAATAGTTATAATAATTGCCTAACATTCAAATAATGATCACTGTGGGTTTGGCTGTTTACTAATCTCTTTATATGCATTTACTCCTTTTGTTCACAAAACTATACTGTGATATAGATATCACTGTACCAAGTAGGAAACTGAGGCACAGAAAGTTTAAGTAAATGGCATAAAGGTAACTCGCCTAGCACAAAGCAATGCAGAATTGAACCCAGGAACTCTGGCTTTCAAAATATATACTCCTTATAGTGCAATATTATCCACCAATGTGCTTACAATTACTTGCTTTATGATTATGGGAGCTTATTCCTCTAAACACTTTATTTTTTTATCCCCCACATCTTCCTTTCTTTTAGATATTGTGGTACATTTCTTCAGTTTTCTTAAAACTCCTTGTAAGTGATAAATCTACTACAATATTTTGACAAGACCCCAAGCAAGAATTGCTTCTATTTTACCAGAGAAATGTCCAATCAGTATAGCCTGGTAACATTATAACTATGCTTTCCAGACTTAAGTAAAAACGCTAAGAAAATCTCTGAAAATACTACTTTATCCACATGCCATTCCCCCCTCTTT